>NC_064931.1:543243531-543453531 GCF_023897955.1 Schistocerca gregaria
CACATGAAAAGGAGAAAAAATATTACAAGGTTTATACAAAGAAAAATCCATTAAGGGCAATAACATTTTCTTAATTACATTTCTATATTTTTCTTAATTAAAATTCATATATTTTGTCTTTATTTACATGCAAGCTGGAAAAAAATGAAGGATTATGGAGAAAAATCAAAAGATGAGCACTATCTGTTTAGATAGCAAAGAAATTCATCAACCTTATAGAAACTCTGACCTAATAATAGCCTCTTTAATTCTTTTTTAAATATATGCAAGTTTTGTATGCTATTTATTTCATTTGTTAAGGCATTGAACACTATTTTTGGTAGATACATCACACTATTTTGGTACAGGGATTTTGAATATATGTTCCTATGGAAATCGTGCCTGTTTCTGGTCTGATAGTCGTGTACTTCACTGTTTAGAGAAGAGAATTCTTGATTTGACTTTAGGAAACATACTGATTCATAGATGAATGTACTAGGGAGGGTCAAAATTTTCAACTCCTTAAATAGTCCTCTACATGGATCTCTGCAGGCAGTAGCTTTCAGAATATGAATAGCTTTCTTTTGGAGCTTAAAACAACTTTTTATGAAACCTGTATTCCCCAAAATATAATACCATATCTTTGATTAGTATGAATGTAAAAGTAGTAGGCACATAGTAGTTTCCAAATTGCAGTTTTCCACATAGTAGTTTCCAAATTGCAGTTTTCTTTAAGTTTTATTAAAATATAACAGTATTTACTAAGTTTTTTTATTCAATAGTTCTACATGTTTTTCCCATCTCAAGTTATTGTCCAGCCATACACCTAAAAACTTTATAAAATAAGTTTGTTCTATCAGACATTTCCCAATTTCTACTCTTATGTTATTTTTTACTTTGTTCCTTATGTGTCTAAAGTTCATCCAAGTGGTTTATTGTCATTTAGAATTAAGTAATTTTCCCTGAGCCATTCAGTTGCCTCATTCATTGTTGAAGCTATATTTTCTTGTAGGTCAGCTTCACTAGCCCCCTTAATAAAAAGGCTTGTATCATCTGCTCTTGTCAGATGGTTAGGAAAATCGTTAATAAAAACTAAGAAGAGCAGAGGGCCTAGAACAGAACCCTGGAGTACACCACAGATGACTTTCAGATATGTTGAGTGATATTTTGTGCCATTACGCATTATTTCAACAATTTGATATCTACTGCACAACTAAGATTGAAACCAGCTGTATGCTTTTCCATGTACTCCATAGTAATACAGTTTCTCTAGCAAAATATCATGGCTGATGAGGTCAAATGCATTGGATAGATTTAAAAATATTCCACAGTTTAAGTCCTCATTACCCATTGCAGTTAAAACCTGTTCCAAGAAGTGATATACAGCTGTTTCTGTAGACCTGTTTTTGTTGAATCCATTCTGTGCATTGGTTAGAATTTTGCATTTGTTTAGGAAACTCAACAGTCTCATGCATAATCCTCTCAATTATTTTAGGAAAACCTGAAAGTTGTGTCACTGGTATATAATTTTGTATGGTATATGGACAGTCTTTTTTATAATGTGGCTTTGCTATTGATTTTTTATGTGGAGAAGGGTATTCACCAGCTTTAAATGATGTATTAATAATATCAACTAGTTCAATTGTTATTTTGTTTGCACCATATTTTATGGCCTTATCAGGACATTTTCTTTTTCAGCTTATTAATTGCATTTCTTACTTCTGAATGCGTAACTGGGTACAAAAACATTGTCTTTTCATTTGCTGGAACTTTTGACTTACTACCTTTTGAGTTTCCCAGGTTCTGGATAAGATTTTGAGCACTGTTAATGTAGTAGTCATTGAACATATTGGCAACACCTCGAGGATCTTCAACAACTTTTCCTCCCTTTTTTTATGATAAGATTATCGTTTGTCACTTTGGATTTACCAATTTCTCAATTGATCTGGTTTTATTGCTGCATGAATAACTTTTCTGTAGCATCTAAGATATGGTTTTAAAGCTGCATTACGCTTTGAATGACAACTCAGATTTCTAAGAGTACCTGCAGATTTCTAAGAGTACCTGCAGATAACTATGAATTAGATTTGAGAGAGATTTTTACTTTTTTGAGGGGGAAATTGACATCAAAACAGTATTTATAATCAGAGAAAAATTACTCATATTTAGAGTCTACAGTTTAGTTTGGGGGTCTGCCCCATTCAACACTATGCAACATGCTATGAAAATTCCAATGCCTATTTTCACTAATATATCTTGTTTATATACAGTTTCCATTGCCATGCTTTTTCCTAACCATATTTTTTATTAAGAGCTTGATTGCCATTGTGGTCAGAGAAACCAGTATCTGTTATTTCAACTTAATAATTACAGGTCTCTCTGTTAATAAACACCTGATCAATTGTTGTCTCACACCCGTCTCCATACCTGGTGATATCAGTTACTGTAGCTTCTAAATTATATGAGGTGAAGAGATTCAGGAATTGGTCCTTGTGTGCATTACTATTACTTCTAAAACTGATGTTGAAATCACCCAGTACAACTGTTGATTTTGACCAAACTCTCAATTCATTCTTTAGATCCTCAAGATTTTTTGTAAAAAACAAAAGAATATTCCCAGAAGGTGACCTATATATACAGACAATTACCAAACCACAGCCAGTCAGTTCACAGACACAGTATTCAAATTCTTTTTCTATACACTTCACTTTGTTTAACTTTACTTCTTTAGAATTAAGATTGTCTCTAACATAAATACAAACACCTCTGCAACTGTACTTTTTTCTGCAAAAACTGCTTATGATTTTAAATTTGGGAAGGGCTGCTGTACATATCTGAGAGTTTTGTAACTGACACATACAACAGATACTTGGTTAAAACTGCCACTTAACAAAACTTCAAGTTCACCCAACTTATTTCATAAACCTTGTACAATCTGATATAGGACTGAACACTGATGATTAGACACACAGTTAAATAAATTATTACTTATCTTAACACTGCGTTCCAAATGCTAGTCCCACAACACTTTATAGTTTCAAAACTGTTAAGTGCAAAGAAATTTAACCACATGTTATCTCTTTCCAGCCACCAGAATTCTTCAACAATAAGGTTATAATAAAAGCTTTTATGATAAATTTCAAATAATTGTGCAATGAACATAACATCATTATTCATAATGTAGATGAGGGTGCACTTGCTCCTGTAATCAAAATCATATTTGGCAGCGTGGACCAAATATAGACCACCTTAGTAATAGCAGAGAGTGGATTAGGGAGGGCTATACTTGCTTCCCCACATGTAGAAGTGGAATAAAGGTGTTAGCAAAAAGAATGTCATCAGCATGTGATGCCCTTAAGAATTCTGACACCAGAGTGCAACAGCAAGTGCCTCACTGTTATATACTATTTCTATGTGTACTCCATCCTTAGCTATGGCATAGGACACTTTCATAGTACATTATTGGAATATGTTATTGGAAAAATGTACACCCATAATCTGAGTTCAGCAGGCGATGCATGAGGAATGCATGGAGAGGCAGGCATATTGCCATATTTTGATGGTTTGACGTCTCTCTAAAGAGAGGAGGGAGAGGGTGGCTTGCAGGTGCGCAGGGGAGGGGGGGGGGGGGGAAGAGAGAGAGAGAGAGAGAGAGAGAGAGAGAGAGAGAGAGAGAGAGAGAGAGAGAGAGAGAGAGAGAGAGAGAGTGAGTGTGAGTGTAATACCACTGTGAATGAATAAACTGTTAACTAAATAATGGTAATTATACGATAAGCACAAAGTTTATTTTCCTCCCAAGTGATTTTTATTATTGTTGCAACAGACAAGTAGAAGTTTCAAATCTGCATGAGAAATGGTTCAAATGGCTCTGAGCACTATGGGACTTAACATCTACGGTCATCAGTCCCCTAGAACTTAGAACTACTTAAACCTAACTAACCTAAGGACATCACACACATCCATGCCCGAGGCAGGATTCAAACCTGTGACCGTAGCGGTCACGCAGTTCCAGACTGAAGTGCCTAGAACCGCTCGGTCACAACGGCTGGCCATGATAAATGGCATTCATGTATCGACTGAGAAAGAATGACAACATATATTAACAGTATAACTAACTATTATGTATTTCGGAAGCTCATTTGGCCACTGAAATATAAATACTCAGTATTGATGGCTATAGCTTATCATCTACTGACTGCAAATCAGTCATGAAACATGGAGATGATGACTCTTACATTAGCAAGGGATACAAATACACTGTTCACAACCTGTCAAATGCCTGAATAATCGCTTTTTGTAGTGCAGACCACTGCAACATGTGCAGAAACAGAGTCAATGAAGTTCTGGAAGGCACCTACAGAGATGTGGAGGCATGCTGATTTCAGTGCTGTGGTCATTTGTGCTAAGTTTCTTGGTGGAGGATCCATGGTGTGAACAGCCCCATGGATGTATATAGTCGGACAGATTCCCAATTGTATTTAAATCCAGGGGGTTGATGACCATGAGAGTATGGTAAACCCATACTGATGCTCTTTGAACCATGCAAGCTGTGTGACATATTGAATTGTTCTGCTGGTAGATTCTATCATGCTGAGGAAAAACAAACTGCATGTAGGGGTGAACATGGTTCCAAGGGTAGACACCTACTTGTGTTGATCGACTGTGGCTTGCAGAATGATGAGATTACCCAAGTAATGTCACAAAACATTCAGCTAACCACAAATCTTCCTCAGTGTTTACTTTAGATTTTTCACACTGTACACACCAATGGCCATCTATCAAAGGGAGCACAAACATGATACATCTGAAAATTGCATCTGTCAGCACCCAGTGGATGTCCTGTTATGGAAATTCCAGCCTTCATTGCCAATGAACAGCAGTCACTTTGGGTGCATGAACCAGGCACCTGCTGTGGAGGCCCATACACAGCAATGTTTGCTGAAAGGTCATTGAGGAGACACTGTCAATACAGTAGCCCTTGGTTCATCTTGGCAAACAGTTGCTCAACAGTTGGATGTCTGTTTGCCCACACACATCTCTGCAGCGATCATACACCCTTGCCATCTATGGCCCATGGAACACCACAGTTGCCTTAGTGCCAGTTTTGGAGAGTGCCATTTTGCCATGCACAGTATACTTTAACAAGAGAAGCATGTGAACAATTAACAGACTTAGCCATGTCAGAAATGTTTCTGCCCTTGGCCCAAAAGTCAATTACTATGCCCTTTTGGATGCCAATTGCTCCATTTCTGCATTACAACAAAGACTGCACTGTTTTCCACATCACCCAACACACTTGATATACCTTTCACTACTATTGCTACCACCTGGTGGCTTTGAGTGGTTATTGAACATTGACACTGAATGCAGATGATGGTCATATTAATATGACTGGACCATGTATAAAGAAAATTATTTTCTTAGATTTTTTTAGTGAAGCTTCTGAAGCTTATGCCAAGAAGAAGAAGAAATTGATCTACAACTATGTCTACATCGATACACTGCAAACCACTTTATGGTGAGTGGTGCAAGGTACTTCTGGAATCACAAAATTTTCCTCTTCTCCCTGTTCAATTCACAAAAGGGGCATGGGAAGAATGATTATTGGTAAATCTCCACATTAGCTCTAATTTCTTCAATTTTCCTATTATTGTCACTTCATGCAACATGTGGAAGGAAGTAACAAGTTTCCCACATCTTCCCAGAATGTACACTCTCAGAATTTCAATAGTGAACCTCTCCATTCTGCACAATGCCTCTCTTGTAGTATTTGCCATTGATGTTTGTTGGGTATCTTCATAATGCTCTTGCACTGACTAAACAATCATCTGATTAAATACTCCAGTCTTTCATGGTTCTTTCCTATTAATTCAATCTGATAAAGGTATCATGTTGATCAGCAATATTCAACAATTGGACAAACAAGTGTTTTATAAGCCATTTCTTTAAAGGACAAATTACATTTCCTTAAGACTGTTCCAATGAATCTGAGCCTAGTATCTGCTTTTCCTACAATTTATTTTACATGATCATTCCACTGTTGATCACTGTGAATGGTTATGCATGGGTATTTTACAATGGCCACTGTTTCCACCGATTTAATGCCATTAATGTAATTGAACAGTATTAAATTTATTTGTCCATATATGCACAGTACATTATATTTATTCATGGTGACGGGTCAACTCCCAGTTCCTGCACCAATTATTGAGCTTACACAAGTTTTCCTAGAATTTTCTAGTCTTTTGGTCCTGTTACCTTCTTATAAACAAATGACAGTGCAGAACTGTATCAGAGAGCGAGGTGGCGCAGTGGTTAGACACTGGACTTGCATTCAGGAGGACGACGATTCAATCCCACATCCAGCCATCCTGATTTAGGTTTTCCGTGATTTCCCTAAATCAGTCCAGGCAAATGCCGGGATGGTTCCTCTGATAGGGCACGGCTGACTTCCTTCCCTAATCCGACGAGACCGATGACCACGCTGTCTGGTCTCCAACCAACCAACCAACCAACCCAACCAACCAACCAACCAACCATATCAGATTCCCTAAATCACTCCAGGCAAATGCCGGGATGGTTCCTCTGAAAGGGCACACCCGACTTCCTTCCCCATCCTTCCCTAATCGGATGAGACGAATGACTGCGCTGTCTGGTCTCCTTCCCCAAAACAACCAACCAACTGTATCAGATACCTTCAATGTGAGGGAAAATTTGCAAGATCTCTGTATGTGAAGTCCATCCTGATCTTTATAGAGAAGCTTTTCAGTTTCCAAAAAATCATATTACGTTAGCATAAAAATCACTAGTGTGCAAAACTTAATGACAAAAGTAACTTTTGCATGATCTGTCCCTGCCAAGTAACATAGCTCAATGAAACTTGGACCATACATAGAAAGAACTGCAACAGTATAGTACAGAAGGTAAATGAAAGAAATACACAAAGAAGCAAATAGAACTGATGTTTTTATTCAAAGATAATAATTACACTGAAGTCTCCACAATTCATGATGTTCTCCTGGACATTACAAACAGTGGGATATGGTTCTTAAAAGGGTGTGGGTGATCACCACAAATGGCAATGAATGCTCAGCAGTGCACTTCCATGCTGGTCACAAGCTTGGTAAGGAGTTCTTGTGATAGGGAGTTCCATTCTCAATCAGCATGGTTGACAACTGCTGGATGGTCATCGGTGCATGCAGACATGCTGCAATATGTCTCCCAACACATTCTACATGTGCTGATGGAATTTAAGTCAGGGGAATTGGTAGGCAATTCCATTTGCCAAATATCCTCTTGTTCCAAGAGCTTGTCCATCTGCACAGTTCAAGGATTTCTTCCAATATGACATTATTCCTCACCACACCATAACACCTGCATCATCAGAATGATCATGTTCAACAATTAATAAAATGTTCCAGGCTATTATACCGTGCTCAAATGGATTTCACTTTAAAATCCAATGAAACGTCAGTTTTTAAGGTGGAACATTTTATTAACTGTGACATTTCTGGCCATGAAAGTTTACATTTTACATGTTCAACAATGTTGGACATATCCTCATATGGTGAGCTGTGGAAACATACAATGCACTCATGAACATTGACAAAAATGATTGATTTGGCAGTTCAGTTATGTTGCTTGGGTGTACTGACCTCCAAATCTTTGAACAAAGTACATGCACTAGTCAATGTTCTTGTGACACTGTACTCCACATCTTTTGAAGGGTGTATTCAGCCCTGGCTTCATATTTATGGATGACAATGTGCGACCACACTGAACAGCACAAGTGGAGGAGCTCCTGGAATGAGATAATACCCAGTGAATGGCCAGACCAGTCTGTTCCCCCAACTCAAATCCCATCAAGCATATGTGGGATGCATTAGGGAGGCATATTGCACCACAACTGCACGCGTAAAGACTATCCAACAGTTGTCAACTGCACCAGTAGAGGAATGAAAGACCCTATCACAAGAACTTCTTACCAGCCTTGTGGCCACCATGGCAGCACATTACAGAGCATGTGTTACTGTTCATGGGAATCATTCACCCTGTTAAGAATCAAGTCCTGCCATTTGTAAGGCCTGGGCAACCATCATGAAATGCAGAGAATTCACTGTAATTATTGTTCCTGCAAATAAGCAAAATCCCTGTTCATCTCTTGGCATATTTCTTTCAGTTACCGTCTGTACAGTAGTGTACTGAACCGTATTATACTGTTGCAATTACTCCTACGTATGGTCCCAGTTTTGTCAAGCTATATCACTTGGCAGTGACACATCATGTGACAGTTACTTTGGCCCTTAAGTTTTGCACACATGTGTATGTTCTGTAATTCTACTAGAGCTTGACATCAGTGATATAGACTAACAATTATCTGCTTCTGTCCTATGACAGAATGGTCTTTAGTGCCCATACTAAAATTTTATGGGATGAGTGTGGCTAAAAATCACAAAACAGTAAAACATTAATCTCTCTCTCTCTCTCTCTCTCTCTCTCTCTCTCTCTCTCTCTCTCTCTCTCTCTCTCTCTCTCTCTCTCTCTCTCTCACACACACACACACACACACACACACACACACACACACACACACACACACACACAAATCCTAAGTAACTAATGTATGTTGCCAGAGCAAAAACTTTTAAAAAAAGGAAAAACCAATGGAAATAAATAATATAGTATACCAGATAGCAGTGACTGGTCAACTGCTGGAATTAAAAGAATAAGCCAGACACACTTCAAAACATTAAAATCGTGAGTGTAAGAAGTCTTACCCCATTTATCTCATCATCAGTTAAAATAGGTGCCAAATCCCCACCCAACTTTGCTTTGGACCTCTCATCACAATATAAAGCATATGCAATTAAAATGTGTCATATAGTGATTTGTATACCACAGGCATCATTGGAGTATGAATCCATTCATTAGAGGAGGGCTCCCATTTTGGAGGTGGGCCAGGGTTACTTCATCATACAGGTGTGACCAATATGAGGAATGTCATGGCTGGATAGTTCACTTCACTGACTGCATTTCATTGTCCCTCACTGATGTCACTCCTTCTCCTGTAATTCCATGGCTCTTTGACTCATCAGCAAAATGACAACCTGTAGGGGAACTGCACATTGTGTCATGTCATGTTTCTGTAGACTTCCTTGGCTGTCTGGTCATCTTGTTCATTTGCATAAATTCCCACATGCCCTAATATGCAGCAGAATGATTCCTGCTTCACAGCTGTTGAAGAAAGAACAGTTGGTATTGTATTAACTGGAGCATTTTCTGTGCTGGAAACATTTGCTGCAATGATTGTAGGGCACTAAAGGAATCAGAGCAGATAAGAAACTGTTTGCTCTGAAGATCATTGCTTTAACATAGAGCTCTGTGGTAAAGACACTGTAATCATGGGGAAGATGAATCCGGAAAACACAGTTGGGGGACACACAGCCAAGGGAGCCCATTTGTTCTGAACCATCAGTGAACCTACTTTAAAACCATGATGCCTATCTAATATGTTATAAAGTATGTACTGGAACATAAAATCTGGAATGCAGTCATTCTTAAAATCTGTCAGCTCTAAAATAATTCTGTGCTTCTGTTGGAGCCAAGGTGGAGATTTACTCTACCTGCAGTGTAAAATGTTAAAACCAGCCACACCTCCTCCTAAAATGCAATCCTCCACACGTATCTTACAGGGGCAATTTATTCAATGCCAGCAATGAAAAAGCCTTTCCATTGGTGTCTGAGTAATATTATTGTATGTAGATTTCTATGGTGTGAATATTGTTTTACAGGCTTGTCACACCATGAGAGGTGCTACCTGATGGTAAGCAGTGGCTCACCAGCCTCAGCACACAGGCTCAGTATGGGGCTGATTCTAAATCCCCAGTATCCAGACTAATTGCTTCATGGTGCACCAAGTCCAACATTTTTAAATCAGATATTCTTCCAGACCCATTCACTCTGCATACATAATCAGTCCAGGATCACACAAAAGCTCTGTAAAACTGGAGCTGGCTGGTTCGGTCCTAGGAACAATATTTTCAGATCCCTGATTTGTGGCAGTGATGTGAGCTTAGAATCAAATTTGACACACACAAACCTCAACAGGTCTTTCAAACCTCAACAGGTCTTTAAAATTGAGAACTGTGTCCCTCACCTTTAACTTAGGAAAGTTACAAACAGAACATGAATGATTAAAGAAGAACATCTACAGACTTCTCAGTTTAAAAATTAAAACCTCTCTTCTTCACCTTTTCCTCGAACTGTCTAATAATCTGTTGCCACAAATAAATTATTGCAACTCCAGAGGAGGAGCAAGAGATGGAGAAGTTGTCAACAAACAAAGAACACTGGACAGGACTTAACTATCTATGTCATAGTATTAATAGCACTGAGAAATATCATTCATTTAAAACACTATCATGGGGATCATCATTCTCTTGTTCAACGTGGTCAGAGGAGACACCACTGACTCAATATTTAAAATAGCATGGTGAAAGGGACGACAGGAAGACATCCTCAAAAGCCCCATTCGTGGAGCTGCCCATGGACATTGTGACTGCAAGTAGTACGATAGGGCTTCCCAATGTCAAAAAATATACCTATTAAGTTATGCCTGGACATGAAAGCCTGTTATATAGATGCTACTAGAAGGGCCAGGTTATCAAAGGTGGAGTACATCCAGCTAGACCTGACTTGCACACCTAGGCTTCATCTAATGCCTGACTGTGTTAAGTGTTTTATTATGCATCTTCCATGAAATTACATGTTAGTGTTAACTCTACCTATAACTTACACCAGAGATGGACACCTGTAGTGTTATGTCTTCTTGTAAATTATATTCAGAATATACAAGTTGTTATTTCTAGTCTATTTGACTGTTGTTGTTATTCTTGCATGCACCTTGACCACTTGCACACGGAAATACTGTAGGTTCCATTCTTGCAATGTCCTGGAGAGGTTGAATGGTGTAACTCCTGTCATTATCATGCAGGGAGTCACTGAGTATTAATCCAGGTCACGGATGGTAGTGACTGATGGAAATCTGAATGCACAATGGTATGTCACAAAATATCCTACGGCCTAATATGTTACCGCTTATGTGACAGTGTCAGATGCATTTTTTTCCAACAAGACAATGCCCATCCACATATGGTGTATGTCTCTAAGAACTGTGTATGTGATATTGAAGTATTACCCACAGCCACAAGATCTGTCATAGATAGAGCATCTGCGTGACCAGTTACAATAGTTGACGGGCCAACATGCCTCAGGAGGATACCACAACTTTGTGACACCCTTCCCAACAGAAATAGCACATGCTTCCATTCCAAAGAGAATGCAACATCCTTAGTGACAGGTAAGCTTATACAGTCAGATTATTTGTAAATATGATGTGATACTGTGATCATACCCTCTCAACCTGTTTAGTTTCATTTCATTTCCTGCCCCCATATGGGTGCTTCACTATTTTGTCAAGAGTGCATGTTAACTTACTGACTTGTCTGTGCCTGGCAGATTTAATATTCCATCAGTATCTTTTTCATTATCTGTATACCTATCTACATATTAGAAATAGGGCACACGGTCAGCATTACAAAAATGGTTCAAATGGCTCTGAGCACTATGGGACGTAACTTCTAAGGTCATCAGCCCCCTAGAACTTGGAACTACTTAAACCTAACTAAACTAAGGACATCACACACATCCATGCCCGAGGCATGAATCAAGCTACAGACTGTCTGTAGAGATCATCTCCGGGGTTTTCTGCAGTGATTTGGAGAAGATACCTACATCATCATGTCTGGATGTGGCCTACACATGAGTCCAGTGCCTTTGCCGCTGTATTTTTCTACATTATCTACAGATGGTGTGTTATTATTGTACCTGTTGACATACAGGTGTGTAGGAGAATCCCATACTAATCACTGAAATCAAATTTCCCTTCTCACAGGTTTTTTGGAGTATTTGTGACACTCACAAATCATAAAATTCTTTTAGTATTCATGCGACCCTGTGTTGTATATGCTGGATGTCCAATGTTTGCCCAATCTTATTTGAAGCCCACACACTTCAGCCTCATCCAGTATAGGTCATACAAGTAGATTTTATACTCCATTTTTCCCAATACTTCTCTGTGAACTAAAACCTGCCACTTACCATCTTAGCCAATGACGCTGTTCTATTTTTCAGGGAGCTACAACATGTTAGTGGTAAGTATTTGTATCCTGAAGACACGAAGAAACTGAAACACCTACCTAATATTGTGCAGAGCCCTTGAGCATGCAGAAGTGCCACAACACAACGTGGCATAGACTTGACTAATGTCTGAAGTAGTGCTGGAGGGAATTGACACCATGAATGCTGCAGAGCTGTCCATAAATCCATAAGAGTACGAGGAGGTGATCTCTTCTGAACAGCATGTTGCAAGGCATCCCAGATATGCTCAATTATGTTCATGTCTGGGGAGTTTGGTGGCCAGCAGAAGTGTTTAACCCCAGAAGAGTGTTCCTGGAGCCATTCTGCAGCAATTCTGGACATTTGGGGTGTTGCATTGCCCTGCTGGAATTTCCAAAGACTGTCAGAATGTACAATGGACATGAACAGATGCAGGTGATCAGACAGGATGTTTACATATGTGTCACCTGCCAGAGTCAGATCTAGATGTATCGGGGTCCCATATCACTCCAGCTGCACACACTCCACACCATTACAGATCCTCCACCAGCTTGAAAACTCCCCTGCTGACATACAGGGTCCATGGATTCATGAGGTTACCTGCATAGCTGTAAACATCCATCTGCTTGGTACAATTTGAAACAAGGCTCGTCTGACCAGGCAACTTGTTTCCAGTCATCAACAGGCCAATGTTGGTGTTGATAGGCCCAGGTGAGGCATAAAGCTTTGTATCGTCCAGCCATCAGGGGTACACAAGTGAGTCTTTGTCTCCGAAAGCCCATATCGATGATTTTTCGTTGAATAGTTCGCACGCTGACACTTGTTGATAGCCCAGCACTGAAATTTACAGCAATTTGTGGAACGGTTGCACTTCTGTCATGTTGAACGATTCTCTTTCATCATTGGTACCATTCTGGCAGGATCTTTTTCCATCCACAGTGATGTTGGAGATTTGATGTTTTACCGGATTCCTGCTATTCACCGTACACTAATGAAATGGTGGTATGGGAAAATTCCCACTTCATCGCTACCTTGTAGATCCTGTGTCCCATCACTTGTACGCAAACTATAGGACCATGTTCAAACTCACTTAAATCTTGATAATCTGCCATCGTAGCAGCAAGAACTGTCAATGTTCTTTCGTTGGTGAGAGGACTGGAACGATAGGCATTCAACCAAGTAATGCAAACTGTGAAGCTACCTGAGTGAGAAGCAGTGGCTCCAAAGTCTGGGAAACTGACGATAACTGGGACAACGGTGTTTTGAGGTTATTTGCCTCCATTCCACATTCAAATGATGTTGTTGGCCAGTGATAACACAATGACTAGTCACTACCTAATGGGCCAGAATGGTCCATGTAAAAGAAAATCTGGAAGTAGAATCACTGAATATTTCATATAGGATGAAAATCTCACCCTGACATCTTCCTCATACGTATCACTGCAATTTGTGGAAATTCTTAGGTTACAATTAATGCCATTCACTAAGTAGTTAATGGATCCTATGAACAGTAGTATCCTACAACCTCCCAGTATGTGAAATATTCTTCTTTTAAATTCATTTTCTCCCAGAGATTGTTAAAAGCAAAACTGAAATAAATAAATAAAAATAATGGAAACTTGTGTGATTATCATGTACTAGGAAAAGGTAGCTTTGCAAATAACAAAGGTATAGTAAAAACCAAGCAGAGCAATTAAACTAGAAGAGAGTTTATAAAATCTTAAAATTATAAAAGCAGGACAACCAAACAATGCTTTATGCACATAAAATTAGTATTTCAAATAATAAATTAAAAATTATGTGGGACTTCATAAAATCTGTACCAAATAGGCACACAAAACTAAAACAATATTAGTAATGGAACAGATCAGAATAATCTGATAAACTCACCGTTATAAATCAATGAATATCTTTCACACTGTAGCTGAAAAGATTAGAAACAAAAAATACTAGCCTGTTACAGGTACTACAGAGCTACACTAACTGTGGCACTAATTTACAAATGAGCTGCTTTTTAGGATACTGATACTGACCTTCTAGATTAATTTCAGGTGCCAGCACCTGTGGTTTGGAAGATGGGTTCATGTTACATGTGAGTGTTTGTGTTGGGGTGTATTGTTGTGTTGTTACCAATGCATGCAATTCTATTGCAGCTAGTCTGCATTGTAACTAGTGCCATTATAGGATATAAATTTGAGACACCACTCAGTAAAATGGAAGTTAAGCTTCTATAGTTAATTTTCTAGATAAACCACCCACTGCTACTAGACATGAAAGTATAATCTATCGTTCTGGGGATGATATTTGACCTCTTTACTGTAAGATTTCCAGATTTCATTTGGATCTCTGTATTCCTTACTTTCCCCTAATGTCGAATGGTCTTGTGTGCCATGGGATATGCACCTCTTCTGATGCAAACTCTGTCAACAAACATAACAACAGTTTTAAGAATACTCTCATACTGAGATACTTTCCTGAAGAACTTGTATCTTAGTACTGTTTTGGGTCACTGCAGCACAGTTAAATAGAATGATGCACCGCCTACATGGGAAACAAATTTTCACCTTTTCCTATACTACCTCCAAATACTAAAATTTGTGGTGATTTGCTTAAACAATGGCCTGACATGAATTACATACTACAATAAATAAATTCCACAATTCCAGGAAAAAACAATGAGCTTCACAACTGTTGGATTGTTTCCATTTTATAAAAAAATATACGGGCACATCAGGCAATGAACATGTGATGAAAAATTGCTTACCAATATCACAAAATCTAAAGGGCATATTGTTAAAACTGAATTTCATAATGTTCTTTTTTGGAGCTGGTCTATCAGATGGACATGCAAGATTTCACTTTAATAACTGGCCGGCCGGCCGGAATGGCCGAACGGTTCTAGGCGCTACAGTATGGAACCGCGCGACTGCTACGGTCGCAGGTTCGAATCCTGCCTCGGGCAGTTCTAGGGGACTGATAACCTCAGAAGTTAAGTGCCATAGTGCTCAGAGCCATTTGAACCATTTAATAATTGTTAAATGGGAAACAAAATGGTCTGACAATGGAGTATAATTCTGGTGCAGGCATGAATGTTTTGGAGCAAACTATTCAGCACACATTGTTGAACATCAGGCTCTGTAGCTGATAACCACTCTGTGTTCCCAAGCTGCCCCAATGACATCATCAGTTATGATAGCAGTTGGCACAGGATCATCTAGATTTGTCTGTGGATTAATGGAAACATGTTGCCTGGCTAGATGAATCAAGTTTCTTATTATAACAGGTCGACGGCCCTGCCCAGGTATACCATCATCCAGACAAATGGTGGCTTGAAAAATACACCACATCACAAAAGCAGGCCAGTACCATTTGTATTATGCTAAGGGTGCCTTTCACCTGGTCTTCCATGTGACTTGTGGTAGCAATCTACGGCACAATGACAGCTGTGGGCAACATAAGAATTATTGCAAACCAACTGCATTCCATCGTGTTTGATGCCTTCCCCAACTGTGATAGCATTTTCCAGCAGGCTAACTGTCCATTTCGCAAGGCTAGAACCATGCTACAGTAGTTTGAAGAGCATGGCAGTGAACTCATGTTGATGTCTTGGCCACTAAATTTATCTGATCTGAACCCAGCGGAACACATCTGCGATGCTATCAGGCAACTTTACTGTTGTATACATCGTGTGAGCCTTAACAGCTTCACAGTTAAGTAGTCAGGGCTACAACAGCCATGCACAGACTGATGGGCTTCAAGCGCAGAGGCAAACACTCTAACCATATGTATGTTATGTCTTTGCTCAGATTTGGTACAGCTAGGTAGACATCCTTGGGACCTTTTCTCCTGACGACAGGACAGTGGTGTGTCATTTTATCTTGTCGCAATTTTTTAAGTTTCGCACATCACACCACTGAAGCACTCTCTCTCTCTCTCTCTCTCTCTCTCTCTCTCTCTCTCTCTCTCTCTCTCTCTCTCTCTCT
Source organism: Schistocerca gregaria (assembly GCF_023897955.1). Lineage (NCBI taxonomy): Eukaryota > Metazoa > Arthropoda > Insecta > Orthoptera > Acrididae > Schistocerca > Schistocerca gregaria. The sequence continues at coordinate 543,259,671 of NC_064931.1, forward strand.
CTCTCTCTCTCCCCCCCTCCCCTCCCTCTACGTACCACTCTTTCACTTTTCAATGTGTCTATGGGTACTACTGGTAATTCACCTCCTGAAGGTATGCCTGTCCAGTCATTGTCTCCCCTTGTAATCAGTTTTCTTGAGTGAATTTTCCTATTGTATATGAAAAGAAAACAAGCCAGGTATCATTTTGTGTGTATTTTGGACAAAAATATGCAAAACCAAAACTATGCCTAATACAGTGCCGAAACCCCACTGGCATTCAAAACGGTTTCCAGTCATATTGGAATGCATAAATACAGGTCCTGCACAGTTCTCAATGGAAACTTTTACCACTCTCCCACCAAAACAGACCACAAGGGCTCAATAATATGGAGATCTGGTGACTATGGCGGCAGAGAAGATGTGACAATTTACCCTCATGCTCACAAAACCAATCCTGGATGATGTGAGCTGTTGAACAGTGGACCTGTCATCCTGTAAAACAGCATCAACCCTGGGAACGAACATTGTACCATGGGATGGACCTGATAAGCCATAATGGTCACATAAACCTTGGCAGTAATGCAACCTTGTAGAATAAACAATGCAGCCCATTTGCATTTCTGTGCAAATCATCACTGAACCCCTGCCACATTTCACTCTTGAGACATAAACTCAGCCAGAAGTTGCAAACCGTGTGAAACCAAACACTGAACTTCCTCCATGGACTTGTCACAGGAGCTGACACAGGTATTTTATTTCTGTTGACAGAATTCTTCATTTTAGCTGACTCCTGCAAATGAACGCTGGAGACAAGGTGGCTGCTATTCTGCCATTTCAATGGGCAATTCTCATGACACACCTAGTGCTACCATTAGGGTATCATACTGCTTGCATGCCTCAGCTATACAGATGGCCGTACCGTAGGTGCAACCACAACGGAGGGGTATCTGTTGAGAGGCCAGACAAATGTGTGGTTCCTGAAGAGGAGCAGCAGCCTTTTCAGTAGTTGCAGGGGCAACAGTCTGGATGATTGACTGATCTGACCTTGTAACATCAACCAAAACGGCCTTGCTGTGCTGGTACTGCAAACGGCTGAAAGCAAGGGGAAACTACAGCCGTAATTTTTCCCGAGGGCTTACAGCTTTACTGTATGATTAAATGAGTAGTTTGTGGCACAACGTAACAAAAAGAAGGGACCGGTTGGTAGGACATGTTTTGAGGCATCAAGGGATCACAAATTTAGCATTGGAGGGTAAAAATCGTAGAGGGAGACCAAGAGATGTATACACTAAGCAGATTCAGAAGGATGTAGGTTGCAGTAAGTACTGGGAGATGAAGAAGCTGGCACAAGATAGAGTAGCATGGAGAGCTGCATCAAACCAGTCTCAGGACTGATGACCACAACAACAACAACAACAACAACAACAACAACAACAACTCTTTTAGTGCCGACAGTCTGATAGCATCTTCATACTTGTTACACATATGTGTTGCATTGAGGATTTTTTCTTTTTTGTATTGGGTTTCTTTCCTATGTTTTGTTTGCATCTGATATGTAAATACTAGGTATGTGGCACAGAGATACAACAGATGGTGAGGTGTGGTGCAGATAACTTGGAAGTGTGGATTTGGATGTGATGACACGACGGAGGAAGGGGAAACTATTGGGTAGATGGTGTGGTTACAGTGGGTTAGTGGATAGTTGTTCTTTTGCTCTGTTACACTCCATTCAAAAAATAATTCATCATCTTCTGGTGTGCTCACCACTTTGTGTGCACAAAGTGATTAAATGACACTCATTCTAAGCTTCACTAAGTCCAAGTAAACTATTTGTAGTCACCCAGCAATCATTGGAGCATTAAAAAATTGAGGCTGACAAGGAGCAGGTAAAATATTGAATTCAGTTGCCAAATTTATTTCATTGAGGTTCGTATTTCAATTTTCACACAAACGCCAAACTAACATACAGTGAGATAAGTGGCTGCAGACTAGAAAATCAAATAAAACTGCTCAACACAGAAAAGGCAACTGCACATTTATGATTTCTGTATGATTATTACATTGATTTTATTAAGGTACTTGCTCCTCTTCTCTTTAGGAGGCTGTAGCAATAAAGCATTTCAAAAGACTGGAACAGATGAGAGTCACTAGTTAAAGAAATCAAGATAAATATAAAATAAAAAAGTCCTGCACATGTCTGTAGGTGTATGTCAATTACATGATTCAGTAAAAGAATTATGGAATATGCTCCTCCCTCTGACAGTTCCTGTCATCAAGACAGTAAATAGCAATGTTCAGGTTAATGCTGTGTTTCTTGATTCCTAGTAGGACTGGCACTTAGTGCAGATACTGGTCTTTGACCCTTAATTTAAACATATTTTTGATTACATGATTGGCAATACATCAAAGGAACAGCTACATAACACTAGTTGAAGGAGCAGATGCCAAATACACCCATTTGAATAATAATAATAAAAAATGGCATTCACCCACAAAAAAAGTACCCCACAAACCCTCCATTCACTGATGCTTGAGTATTTTTCAGTAGTCTGGAACCTTTACCAGATATGATCAGTACAGGAGATAAACAAGGTACAAAAAAGAACAGCAAGTATCATCAAAGGTTTTTTTAGAAGCCCTGTCCATAAAAAAGACTTTATTGTTAAAATTCCAAGAACACAAATTCCTAGAAAAGAGAAGCAATACATTATATCCTTACACATTCATCTCAAGAAATAAGAATGATAAAAAAAAAAGAGAAATTCAGACTCTCACAGAGGCCAGTTATCCCATTTACCATTCCCAAATCTAACAGATATGGTGGAAAATGGTAGTGTTTCTGCTAAGTAACAACAAAGGTCTACACAGTAAGTATCAATTACTTAAAATCATATGAAGATGCATGAATTTGATAAAAAAAACCTTTTATTTGTCAGATGAATTTTTAATACAGGCTAATTGATTGTTTTATGGTTATCTGTTACCCCCTCCCCCACGAACCATGTATCTTGCCATTGGCAAGGAGGCTTGTATGCCTCAGCTATGCTGATATCCATACCAAAGGTGCAACCACAATGTAGGGGATTCTGTTGAGAGGCTGACAAACATGTGGCTCCTGAAGAGGGGCGCTAGGGATTTCAGTAGTTGCTGGGGCAACAGTCTGGATGATTGAACAATCTTGCCTTGTAACATCAACCAAAACGGCATTGCTCTGCCAGTACTGTGAACGGCTGAAAGCAAGGGGAAACCACAGCTGTAATTTTTCCTGAGGGTATGCAGCTCTACTGTATTGTCAAATAATGATGGCACCCTCTTGGGTCAAATATTCTGAGAGTAGAATAGTCCCACATTCAGATCTCTGGGCATGGACTATTCAGGAGGATGTCATCATCATGAGAAACGAAACTGGCATTCTACGGAGTAGTGTGTGGAATGTTAGATCCCTTAATCATGCAGGTAGGTTAGAAAATTTAAAAGGAAAATGGATAGGTTAACGTTAGATGTATTGGGAATTAATGAAGTTGAGTGACAACAAGAACAGGACTTCTAATCACATTAATACAGTGTTACAAATAAAAATCAAATAGACGTAACGCAGGAGTAGGTTTAATAATGAATAATAAAATAGGAACGCATGTAAGCTACTATGAACAGCATAGTGAATAAATTATTGTAGCCAAGACAGACATGAAGCCCATACCCACCTCAGCAGTACAAGTTTATATGCCAACTGGCTCTGCAGATGATGAAGAGATTGAAGAAATGTTTGGTGAGATGAAAGAAAATATTCAAATAGTTAAGGGAGATGAAAATTTAATAGTGATGGGCAATAGCAATTTGATAGCAGAAAAAGGAGAGAAGGTAAAATAGTTGATGAATATAAACTGGGGGAAAGGAATGAAAGAGGAAGCCATAGGTAAAGTTTTGCACAGAGCATAATTTAGTCATCACTAACACTTTCTTTCAGAATCACGAAAGAAGGCTGTATATGTTTAAGAGACCTGGAAACACCAGAAGGTTTCAGACTTATTTTATGTAATGGTAATACAGAGATTTCTGAACCAGATTTTAAATTGTAAGACATTTCCAGGGAAAAATGTGGATTCTGACAACCATTTATTGGTCATGAATGGTACATTGAAACTGCTAAATAGCAAAAAAGTAGGAAATTAAGGAGATGAGACCTAGGTAAGTTGAAAGAACCAGAGGTGGTTGAGAATTTCAGAGGAAGTGTTAGCCAACAATTGACAACAACAGGGAAAATGAATTCAGTGTAAGAGGAATGGGTAGCTTTGAGAGATGAAATAGTAAAGGCAGCAGAGGACCACATAGGTAAAAATACAGGAGCTAATAGAAATTCTTGGGTAACATAAGAGATATTGAATTCAAGTGATGAAAGGAGAGAAGTATAAAAATGCAGTAAATGAGGCAAGCGAAAGGGAATACAAGCATCTAAAATATGAGACTGATAGGAAGTGCACAATGGCTAAGCAGAAATGGCCAGAAGACAAATGTAAATATTTAGAAGCATATATTACAAGGGAAAGATAGATACCACCTATAGGAAAATTAAAGAGATCTTTGGGGAAAAGAGAAGCAGCTCACTTGGAAAACCAGCCCTAAGCGAACAAAGGATTGCTGAAAGTTGAAAAGCATATATATATATATATATATATATATATATATATATATATATATATATATATATAGAGGGCCTTTACAGGGAGATGTACTTGAGGGCAATGTTCTACAAATGAAAGAGGACATTCATGAAGATGATATGGGAGATACAATGCTGCGTGAAGAATTTGACAGAGCATGGAAAGACCTAACTCGAAACAAGACCCCGGGTGTAGATGACATACCGCCAGAACCACTGATAGGCTTGGGAGAGCCAGCCATGACAGAACTCTTCCTTCTAGTGTGCAAGTTATATGAGACAGGTGAAATACCCTCCAGACTTCAATCAAAATGTAATAATTCCAATTCCAAAGAAATAAGTTGTTGACAGGTGTGAATATTACTGAGCTATCAGTTTAATACGTTATGGTTGCAAAATACTAACACGAAGTGTTTACAGGAGTATGGAACAACTGGTAGAAGCTGAACTTGAAGAAGATCCGTTTGGATTCTGGATAAAAATAGGAACATATGAGGCAATACAGACCCTACAACATCTTTTAGAAGATACATTAATGAAAGGCAGACATATGTTTTCTATCATTTGTAAACTTGGAGAAAACTTTTGGCAGTGTTGACTGGAATACTGTTTTTGAACAGCTGAAGACAGCATGGGTGAAGTACAGGGAGTGACAGGCTATTTACAACTTGTACAGAAACCAGATGGCAGTTATAGGAGTCAAGGGCCATGAAAGGAAAGTAGTAGTTGAGAAGGGAGGTTAGGTTAGGTTAGTGTTGTTTAACATCCCGTCGACAACGAGGTCATTAGAGACGGAGCGCAAGCTCGGGTTAGGGAAGGATGGGGAAGGAAATCGGCCATGCCCTTTCAAAGGAACCATCCCGGCATTAGCCTGAAATGATTTAGGGAAATCACGGGAAACCTAAATCAGGATGGCCGGAGACGGGATTGAACCGTCGTCCTCCCGAATTCGAGTCCAGTGAACAATAGTGAACAATACTAACAACTTGAAACAAGAACTTTGAGGTCTGCCAATGACATGGTAATTCCCTCAGAGAGAGCAATGGACATGGAAGAGCAGTTTAACGGGATGGACACAGTCTTTAAAGGATGACACTTGAAGTAGTAGATGAGTTTTGGTTTTTAGACAGCAAAATAACTGATGATGGCTGAAGTAGAGAGGATATAAAATGTAGACTGGCAATGGCAAGTAAAGTATTTCTGAAGTAGAGAAATTTGTTAACATAGAGTATAGAGTTAAGTGTCAGCAAGTCGTTTCTGAAAGTATTTGTATGGAGTGTAGCCATGTATGCAAGTGAAACATGGACAAACAGTTTAAACAAGAAGCTTTTCAAATGTAGAGGGGTAGATCACATATCTAATGAGGAGGTACTGAACAGAATTGGGGGAGATAAGAAATTTCTGACATAACCTGACTAGAAGAATGGATCGGTTGATAGAACACATTCTGAGACATCAAGAAATCACCAATTTAGCACTGGAGAAAAGCATATGGGGAAAATTGTAGGAGGAGACCAAGAGATGAGTTCAGTAAGCAGATTTGGAATGATGTATGTTGAAGTAGTTCTTTGGAGATGATGATCCTTATGCAGGATGGATTACCATGGAGATCTGCACCAAACCAGTCTTCACAACAACAACAACGACGACATCTTTTGAACGACTGAAAATAATTTTGACTCAAGGAGACCATGCTCCGCACACACCCGCACACGCACGGGCAAGCGCACGCGCTCGCGCACACACACACACACACACACACACACACACACACACACACACACACACACACACCTTTGCAGCTGCACTGCACCAACTGGACACACAATACCAAGTGACTGCAGCTTTACATGTGAACCAAGGTGGGAAATGTGTCATCGGGGGGGGGGGGGGGGTGAGTGAGTGAGTGAGTGACTGACGGGGGCGACAGACGGAGGGAGGGGGGAGATAAAGGTAGGGAGGGAAGGAGGGAGAGCGGGGTGGAGATAGAGGTAGGGAGGGAGGGAGAGGGGGGTGGAGATAGAGGTAGGGAGGGAGGGAGGGAGAGGGGGGTGGAGATAGAGGTAGGGAGGGAGGGAGGGAGAGGGGGGTAGAGATAGAGGTAGGGAGGGAGGGAGGGAGAGGGGGGTGTAGAGATAGAGGTAGGGAGGGAGGGAGGGAGAGGGGGGTGTAGAGATAGAGGTAGGGAGGGAGGGAGGGAGAGGGGGGTGTAGAGAGAGAGGTAGGGAGGGAGGGAGAGGGGGGTGTAGAGAGAGAGGTAGGGAGGGAGGGAGAGGGGGGTGTAGAGATAGAGGTAGGGAGGGAGGGAGAGGGGGGTAGAGATAGAGGTAGGGAGGGAGGGAGAGGGGGGTAGAGATAGAGGTAGGGAGGGAGGGAGAGGGGGGTAGAGATAGAGGTAGGGAGGGAGGGAGAGGGGGGTAGAGATAGAGGTAGGGAGGGAGGGAGAGGGGGGTAGAGATAGAGGTAGGGAGGGAGGGAGAGGGGGGTAGAGAGAGAGGTAGGGAGGGAGGGAGAGGGGGGTAGAGATAGAGGTAGGGAGGGAGGGAGAGGGGGGTAGAGATAGAGGTAGGGAGGGAGGGAGAGGGGGGTAGAGATAGAGGTAGGGAGGGAGGGAGAGGGGGGTGGAGATAGAGGTAGGGAGGGAGGGAGGGAGAGGGGGGTAGAGAGAGAGGTAGGGAGGGAGGGAGGGAGAGGGGGGTAGAGAGAGAGGTAGGGAGGGAGGGAGAGGGGGGTAGAGAGAGAGGTAGGGAGGGAGGGAGAGGGGGGTAGAGATAGAGGTAGGGAGGGAGGGAGAGGGGGGTAGAGATAGAGGTAGGGAGGGAGGGAGAGGGGGGTAGAGATAGAGGTAGGGAGGGACGGAGAGGGGGGTAGAGATAGAGGTAGGGAGGGACGGAGAGGGGGGTAGAGATAGAGGTAGGGAGGGACGGAGAGGGGGGTAGAGATAGAGGTAGGGAGGGACGGAGAGGGGGGTAGAGATAGAGGTAGGGAGGGACGGAGAGGGGGGTAGAGATAGAGGTAGGGAGGGAGGGAGAGGGGGGTAGAGATAGAGGTAGGGAGGGAGGGAGAGGGGGGTAGAGATAGAGGTAGGGAGGGAGGGAGAGGGGGGTAGAGATAGAGGTAGGGAGGGAGGGAGAGGGGGATAGAGATAGAGGTAGGGAGGGAGGGAGAGGGGGGTAGAGATAGAGGTAGGGAGGGAGGGAGAGGGGGGTAGAGATAGAGGTAGGGAGGGAGGGAGAGGGGGGTAGAGATAGAGGTAGGGAGGGAGGGAGAGGGGGGTAGAGATAGAGGTAGGGAGGGGGTTAGGGGGGTAGGGAGGGTTTAGGGGGGGAAGAGAAGGTAGGGAGGGGTTAGGGGGGGGCAGAGAAGGTAGGGAGGGGTTAGGGGGGGGCAGAGAAGGTAGGGAGGGGTTATGGGGGGGCAGAGGTAGGTAGGGAGGGGTTATGGGGGGGCAGAGGTAGGTAGGGAGGGGTTATGGGGGGGCAGAGGTAGGTAGGGAGGGGTTATGGGGGGGCAGAGGTAGGTAGGGAGGGGTTATGGGGGGGCAGAGGTAGGTAGGGAGGGGTTATGGGGGGGCAGAGGTAGGTAGGGAGGGGTTATGGGGGGGCAGAGGTAGGTAGGGAGGGGTTATGGGGGGGCAGAGGTAGGTAGGGAGGGGTTATGGGGGGGCAGAGGTAGGTAGGGAGGGGTTATGGGGGGGCAGAGGTAGGTAGGGAGGGGTTATGGGGGGGCAGAGGTAGGTAGGGAGGGGTTATGGGGGGGCAGAGGTAGGTAGGGAGGGGTTATGGGGGGGCAGAGGTAGGTAGGGAGGGGTTATGGGGGGGCAGAGGTAGGTAGGGAGGGGTTATGGGGGGGCAGAGGTAGGTAGGGAGGGGTTATGGGGGGGCAGAGGTAGGTAGGGAGGGGTTATGGGGGGGCAGAGGTAGGTAGGGAGGGGTTATGGGGGGGCAGAGGTAGGTAGGGAGGGGTTATGGGGGGGCAGAGGTAGGTAGGGAGGGGTTATGGGGGGGCAGAGGTAGGTAGGGAGGGGTTATGGGGGGGCAGAGGTAGGGAGGGAGGGGTTATGGGGGGGCAGAGGTAGGGAGGGAGGGGTTATGGGGGGGCAGAGGTAGGGAGGGAGGGGTTATGGGGGGGCAGAGGTAGGGAGGGAGGGGTTATGGGGGGGCAGAGGTAGGGAGGGAGGGGTTATGGGGGGGCAGAGGTAGGGAGGGAGGGGTTATGGGGGGGCAGAGGTAGGGAGGGAGGGGTTATGGGGGGGCAGAGGTAGGGAGGGAGGGGTTATGGGGGGGCAGAGGTAGGGAGGGAGGGGTTATGGGGGGGCAGAGGTAGGGAGGGAGGGGTTATGGGGGGGGCAGAGGTAGGGAGGGAGGGGTTATGGGGGGGCAGAGGTAGGGAGGGAGGGGTTATGGGGGGGCAGAGGTAGGGAGGGAGGGGTTATGGGGGGGCAGAGGTAGGGAGGGAGGGGGTAGGGGGCAGAGGTAGGGAGGGAGGGGGTAGGGGGCAGAGGTAGGGAGGGAGGGGGTAGGGGGCAGAGGTAGGGAGGGAGGGGGTAGGGGGCAGAGGTAGGGAGGGAGGGGGTATTGGGCAGAGGTAGGGAGGGAGGGGTAGGGGGCAGAGGTAGGGAGGGAGGGGTAGGGGGCAGAGGTAGTGAGGGAGGGGTAGGGGGCAGAGGTAGGGAGGGGTAGGGGGCAGAGGTAGGGAGGGGTAGGGGGCAGAGGTAGGGAGGGGTAGGGGGCAGAGGTAGGGAGGGGTAGGGGGCAGAGGTAGGGAGGGGTAGGGGGCAGAGGTAGGGAGGGGTAGGGGGCAGAGGTAGGGAGGGGTAGGGGGCAGAGGTAGGGAGGGGTAGGGGGCAGAGGTAGGGAGGGGTAGGGGGCAGAGGTAGGGAGGGGTAGGGGGCAGAGGTAGGGAGGGGTAGGGGGCAGAGGTAGGGAGGGGGAGAGAGGTAGGGAGAGGGAGGGGGAGGGAGGGGGGAGAGATATAGATAGGGAGAGAGAGGTAGGGAGGGGGAGGGAGGAAGATGCAGAGAGGGTCAGGAAGCAAGTGGAGGAGTTGGAGATGGTAGTTAGTGGCTCAGAGGAAGGTAGTAAGTGTGCAGGCTAGGAGTACAGAGGGGGTGGGGGCTTGGCAGATTCATGCACTAGGTACGTGCACTCGAGTACAAGAGCTGGTGAGTAGTGGCACAGGGTGAAGACTTGAAATTGTGGATTGTGAAGGGGTCACAGGACAGAGTAAGGGGAAACTATTGGGTCAAGGGTGTGGATACAGTGGCTTAGTGGAGATTGAGGCAAGGAGGATTGCATAGGTGAAGGATGTGTTTCAACACTAGCTCCCAGCCCCACAGTTAATAAAAGCTAGTGGCCCTCTCTCTAATGGGATACGAGTGGAATACAATGCCTTGGGTGGGAGAATTGGGTAGGTTTTCCACCTAGTTCTTCCACAGGGGTATGATATCTGTTGCATGGGGTATGTCACTCCCAATCCCAACCCATGTCTTCTGGATCCCTTGCTCCCAGCACCATTATCTTTGAACTACATAGATTGGAGCTATCCCTGAAATGCATCCTTTGCTCCTGTTATCCTCCTGGCCTCAATCTATTTTACCCCTCAGTGCCCACACCTCCTAATCCCAATATATGCCTGCACATCATTTGCTACTGTGCTCCTTCTCACTAGCTCTGGTAACTGTGTGCCAAATGTCTAACCTGTGAGTCAGTAACTACCCATGTTTTCTGCAGCTATCTCCCTCTACCCAACCCATTTGACACAACCACCCCACCAGTCCACCTGCCTGGCTGAAAGCTAACAAAGCTTTATTTCTCTTGTTTGGGTGCCTGGTGATAACTAAACAGTTCTTGATACACAGTGAGTTGTCTCCTCTATTCCAAATCATTTTCATTCTGCCAGAAATTTCCTTCCTGTATTTTTTTCTTTGTTTGTATCATTGTACATGTGTTAATCCTTGTACTATTCCAATTTTTAAGGCCTTTTTCTTGACTTTACTTTTGTTTTTGTTCAAATTTTACGTTTTTATTTCCTCTGCAACTATTTCTGTATATTAACAGTACTTTTCCTGACAGCCATTGTTACATGTTCTATGTAATTTGTATTTTGGCTCGTTCGACATGCTAGTACCTCACATGCGTAAAAGAATCAACAGAAAATTTGTATAAATGAAATAAACAAAAACCCTCTGCCATACATTTTAAGTGCCCTGCGGATTACAGAGAGAGAGAAAAAGAAGTCAAAAAATGATATCGAATTTATGGCATACCAAAACCAGATGTACGCTAACGAATGCACATCATGGTAATTAGAAAGAGCTTAACAGCACTTGTGAATGCCTACGTTAGACAAATGATTAGCAAACTCTAGAGAAGTTTTCTTAGAAGTAGTATTTGTGACATGTTGTTATTGCTTTAAAATGCATATATCAGCTTTGAAAAGGAAAGAAATATTTTGCTTTATGACTTAAATTTATTGTACCAAAAATTAGAGCCCATACAGGATAAAATTGTGCTGCATGTATGTAATCTCTCTCTCTCTCTCTCTCTCTCTCTCTCTCTCTCTCTCACACACACACACACACACACACACACACACACACACAGTGTGTGCATGTGCCCACACACATAATACATTATATAATCAATTAGCACAATCATCAGTATGGAACAAAGTAATGTTGTTAGAACTCATTACTACTTAACAAAAACAGTAAAATATCACAGATCTGAAACAGTCAGGTACTAGTTTTTTATGTGCAAAGAATTTTTGACTTAAGTGGAATCACTTTTCTTCTTTGAAAAATATGAAGAAGCAGTTACTGCTGCTGCTGCTGCTGCTGCTCCTGCTGACCCAATTGCACTTGGTTGTGTAGAAGACGATGTTGTAATAGATGCGATGTTGGGTACTGGCGGAGCCCTATGGACATGAGAACATATAATTATCTCACCTAATTAACTGTAGTACATAAAACACACTTATGCATGACATATGCTGTATCCAGACTGCCAGTGACATTTGGTTCTGAACTAGATACTAAGTTATTTTGTTTTGTGGTGCCCTCATCCTACCTGATGTTTGTTTGCAACAACCAATAAATAATTCTCTCACTGTCATAATTCCAATCACATTCAATAAAATCACAACATTATTTTCACAACATTGAAAAAAATCATAAATATGCTTTGCTCAGATTATGTGTTACAAATTAGAAGAATGTTATTGAACTTTCTAATGTACAGTTATTTGATAAAATTAAAAAATGATCTGACTGCAGTAAAGGCAGCAACCAGTGGACAACTGTATATTATAACAGTTTCCATGCAACTTCCTGGCAGATTAAAACTGTGTGCCCGACCGAGACTCTAACTCGGGACCTTTGCCTTTCGCGGGCAAGTGCTCTACCAACTGAGCTACCGAAGCACGACTCACGTCCGGTACTCACAGCTTTACTTCTGCCAGTATCCGTCTCCTACCTTCCAAACTTTACAGAAGCTCTTCTGCGAACCTTGCAGAACTAGCACTCCTGAAAGAAAGGATACTGTGGAGACATGGCTTAGCCACAGCCTGGGGGATGTTTCCAGAATGAGATTTTCACTCTGCAGCGGAGTGTGCGCTGATATGAAACTTCCTGGCAGATTAAAACTGTGTGCCCGACCGAGACTCGAACTCGGGACCTTTGCCTTTCGCGGGCAAGTGCTCTACCAACTGAGCTACCGAAGCACGACTCACGTCCGGTACTCACAGCTTTACTTCTGCCAGTATCCGTCTCCTACCTTCCAAACTTTACAGAAGCTCTTCTGCGAACCTTGCAGAACTAGCACTCCTGAAAGAAAGGATACTGTGGAGACATGGCTTAGCCACAGCCTGGGGGATGTTTCCAGAATGAGATTTTCACTCTGCAGCGGAGTGTGCGCTGATATGAAACTTCCTGGCAGATTAAAACTGTGTGCCCGACCGAGACTCGAACTCGGGACCTTTGCCTTTCGCGGGCAAGTGCTCTACCAACTGAGCTACCGAAGCACGACTCACGTCCGGTACTCACAGCTTTACTTCTGCCAGTATCCGTCTCCTACCTTCCAAACTTTACAGAAGCTCTTCTGCGAACCTTGCAGAACTAGCACTCCTGAAAGAAAGGATACTGTGGAGACATGGCTTAGCCACAGCCTGGGGGATGTTTCCAGAATGAGATTTTCACTCTGCAGCGGAGTGTGCGCTGATATGAAACTTCCTGGCAGATTAAAACTGTGTGCCCGACCGAGACTCGAACTCGGGACCTTTGCCTTTCGCGGGCAAGTGCTCTACCAACTGAGCTACCGAAGCACGACTCACGTCCGGTACTCACAGCTTTACTTCTGCCAGTATCCGTCTCCTACCTTCCAAACTTTACAGAAGCTCTTCTGCGAACCTTGCAGAACTAGCACTCCTGAAAGAAAGGATACTGTGGAGACATGGCTTAGCCACAGCCTGGGGGATGTTTCCAGAATGAGATTTTCACTCTGCAGCGGAGTGTGCGCTGATATGAAACTTCCTGGCAGATTAAAACTGTGTGCCCGACCGAGACTCGAACTCGGGACCTTTGCCTTTCGCGGGCAAGTGCTCTACCAACTGAGCTACCGAAGCACGACTCACGTCCGGTACTCACAGCTTTACTTCTGCCAGTATCCGTCTCCTACCTTCCAAACTTTACAGAAGCTCTTCTGCGAACCTTGCAGAACTAGCACTCCTGAAAGAAAGGATACTGTGGAGACATGGCTTAGCCACAGCCTGGGGGATGTTTCCAGAATGAGATTTTCACTCTGCAGCGGAGTGTGCGCTGATATGAAACTTCCTGGCAGATTAAAACTGTGTGCCCGACCGAGACTCGAACTCGGGACCTTTGCCTTTCGCGGGCAAGTGCTCTACCAACTGAGCTACCGAAGCACGACTCACGTCCGGTACTCACAGCTTTACTTCTGCCAGTATCCGTCTCCTACCTTCCAAACTTTACAGAAGCTCTTCTGCGAACCTTGCAGAACTAGCACTCCTGAAAGAAAGGATACTGTGGAGACATGGCTTAGCCACAGCCTGGGGGATGTTTCCAGAATGAGATTTTCACTCTGCAGCGGAGTGTGCGCTGATATGAAACTTCCTGGCAGATTAAAACTGTGTGCCCGACCGAGACTCGAACTCGGGACCTTTGCCTTTCGCGGGCAAGTGCTCTACCAACTGAGCTACCGAAGCACGACTCACGTCCGGTACTCACAGCTTTACTTCTGGTAGGAGACAGATACTGGCAGAAGTAAAACTGTGAGTACCGGACGTGAGTCGTGCTTCGGTAGCTCAGTTGGTAGAGCACTTGCCCGCGAAAGGCAAAGGTCCCGAGTTCGAGTCTCGGTCGGGCACACAGTTTTAATCTGCCAGGAAGTTTCATATCAGCGCACACTCCGCTGCAGAGTGAAAATCTCATTCTGGAAACATCCCCCAGGCTGTGGCTAAGCCATGTCTCCACAGTATCCTTTCTTTCAGGAGTGCTAGTTCTGCAAGGTTCGCAGAAGAGCTTCTGTAAAGTTTGGAAGGTAGGAGACGGATACTGGCAGAAGTAAAGCTGTGAGTACCGGACGTGAGTCGTGCTTCAGTAGCTCAGTTGGTAGAGCACTTACCCGCGAAAGGCAAAGGTCCCGAGTTCGAGTCTCGGTCGGGCACACAGTTTTAATCTGCCAGGAAGTTTCATATCAGCGCACACACCGCTGCAGAGTGAAAATCTCATTCTGGAAGTTTCCATGCAATTGCAGGACTTCTTATAGTTGAGAAGACTCGAAGTCAACTTCTACAGTGCTTTCATTCAGAAGAAAGGCACACCACAAAAATACTTCAAATCGGGTAAAGGCCATTATCAACAAATATAATGCCAAGCTGCAAATCACTGTCATAATAAAGGACAATGCTTCCAACGTAAAATCAGCTGCAGCATTTTTGAATCTTCTACATGCCCCATATTTTGTACATTCTTTAAATCTGTCAGTACAGAAAACTGTTGATGTGGTCGATAGCACTGTTATGTTTTTCAGTAAGAGTTGATTTGGCTTAAGCAAACTTGGTGGTGAAGGGGGGAAAAAATAATGGAACAATGAATCACCAATCAATTATCGCCGTTATCAACAGTCAGCTCCAATATATTCGCGACCTGGTATCTGTGGCAATTGTCAAATTAGGCAAATATTGATCAAGGCTTATTTTCCTAGAAGTAATTCCACTTCGGGCAGTGCAGGTTACTGGTGCATCCAATGATTCAGCAATTGGTTCTGAAAATATTATGTACCCCAGCTATGTCAGTGCCCTGTGAGCATATCTTTTCAAAAGGAAGACAAATGTGCACTAAGAAAAGAATCACAGCCAATGAATAAAACTGTTCAAAATTTATTTATAAATCTTAACATTAATTCTTTCTTCCTTTTTAGGCATGTACTGTCACGCTGATCATAAACAACAGCTGTAGATAATTTCAGGAAACACAAAATTATTTTGAAATACAGGTTGGCTGTAACCAAACTTTGGCTGTTTGAGCCAAAGTAGCTTGAAAACTGTTTACTGTATGGGTACCCAATGACACACAAATTATGTTTGGATTATGTGCTGCAGGATTTGCATTGTTCATAGTGTTGTCATGACTTGCTGTTAAGTGCCAGTACTGGAACAGTGATGTAGGGTTGAAATGCAAGCATCAGTGTGCACTAGAGCTGCAGTCAGTCAACATGGGTCTGGACAAGGTGAGCAGGACTTTACCGATAAGACTGTTTTATCAAAACAGCAGCAACAGTTCTGCTGTTCTTCCCAAGTATTAACACTTTAAATGGATATGAAGATGATGGTTGAAGTTAGAATTAACTGGCAATTTGGGAATTGCTCCTGTGGGAGGACCACAACCAACTATGCCACAAATTGTTGAAGTTACTATTGAACACTGGATGCAATGTGTCATCTTCAAGCAGTGCACGAGCTGTGTCATGACAGTTGATCATTCAATAGTTCACTATTTGGTAAGTGCTGTGAACAATTGCGGCATGATGTATCTAGTGGGATTCCAGGCTGTTGTGGATACAGATGGTCTTCACATCGAGCGACATTTGTAACCTGGGATGTAAATCTGGTGTACAATTACATGGTGTAGACGTAGAAAAAAAAATTCCCGGATTTCCTGGTTAAAAATACACTTCCTCCTAGATGAAAATACACTTTTTCTGTGTTAAGTAACAGTATACTTTGCCTCAGAACTGTAAAACTTATCAATCCTTTCAATGGTTGTGGTTTTATACACCAACGAAGAATTTCCTGGGACTTTAGAAAACGAATCTCAGCGGAAAAACAAGTTTTGGAACGATGTCTGATGTTCAGCAACATATATACCGCATATTTTCGTATTACGAAAGTCTAAATTCGAATTCCACCAAAGACCGCATGTTACTTTCCAAAGGATTGAAATCGAAATTGCGATGCACTTTTGTAAGCCAGTTGTAGCTCATGTCAAGCGATCTCGCCATGAACCGATGACAGCGGATATTCAGAGCATAGGACGCATGATGTAGTCAGCCAATAGCAACATCAGTGTTAAGTAGCGCGAACACACAAATAGGAAAAGGTAATGGTTTAAATTACTATACATAGTGTTGCTACAAGAAAAGAAAAGCTTTCAAGTATAATGTTGGTATCTAAGATTAATAAGCCGCAAGAGAAGCTAAGCTTTCACACATAATGTTAAGCTTTCTTGCGCGTGTTACACTTTAAGATACATCACACAAATGTGCTAGTAAAATTTTTAACAACGACATAAATGTCTGCTCTCCTGGGTTTGAAAATATTTTAATTGTTCGCTCCTCAAAGATTTGATTTTTGAATGAGAGTCAAACGCTCTGTGATTTAAGAAATTCATCGGACAGTCACGCACAGAGTTCATCTTGTGTAAAAAGAAATTTAATTTGCTTGAAAATAACACTTTTCAAACAACTACTCAGAATATTTTCCTGCAACCTGTTTGAAATAGATTTGTTTCAACAGTTGCACCAGATGACAGGCATCACCCTGCTTGCGCAGCTACGACGACGCAGGACGCCCGTACCTTCGTATGCGTAAAACATTAAAAGATCTTACATTATGTCATAAAAGAAAGAAAACAAGAGGATACTCCATGAGCATGAGATTTTTTTGAACCACACTAAAATGCATAATACCATATGCGCTAGAAGACGAAAACGTGAACTTGAAATGCAGCGAACAGTTGAAACTAGACAACAGTGTGGCATTAAACACTTAGTTTCAAACAAATTGGCCTCAGGAGAAAAGATAAATGAAAGTCAAATTTCTGTAACAAACCGACAAAAATAACTTCATTGTTCTGCAAGGCAATTAACGCTTGACTGTCAGAAAAGTGGAAACAAAACAAAATCTAAAACTAACAATATATTTTAGCCTTCTGTAATTATGTGAATGTATTTTAATTCACTTAACAGCTCCCAGCCGCAAATCAGTTTTGTTTTCATCTGACATGAGAGCAATAAATGAAGAAGAAACAACAAAATCAGTTAACGTAAACACGGGTCACGTGGAGACTACCACCTCCTCACTACAACTCAGACTGCTCTGTGCATCAGGTCCAGCTCTACTGTATTTCCGAAACGGGACTTTGAGAGTCTGAAGTAGGAAGCCAAAAATTAAAAATCGACTTTTCCAAACTACCTTCATTTTGTAGCACACATCTTTCTGAAGATGTCTGATACATAAAACATATATGTTCGAGGAAACAAAAGTCATGTTATTTGGTCTTAAAGTGTGCCGAAGTGCAGTGCCAAGCCTCTTCACACTGCATTCTTCCTTCCCACATCTCTGTATTTCGCTCTGTGGAATTCAAACGTGTAATATTTTGTAATGGGTGCAATCAAACTATATTCCGGCCAGGTACCAGTCGGTCGGTTTGACATCCTGCCCCCTCTTAAAAAAATCTCGCAATTAATAGTGGATGGGATTATTTGTAACCGGCAGAACAAGAACTCTTCAGAAAATTTGCAGTCTGTACTGCCTATTAGGTGTTTTGTGTGGCATAAAATTAAATTTATGATACATAAAACAAGTAGAGACAAGAGAAAAGCAAGACAGTACACATTTCTTCAGTCCTCAAGTCCCAGCTTTGTTTTCTCTCTAATCTTGCCACAGCTTTATATGGCGTACTTTCCTTTCTGGGAAAGGATCTATTACCTCATCAAAGTTCGTCAACGTTCTGCTATATTAAAAAACAAAATGTCGTCGTCTAATACTAGAAAAGCTGTTAATACAAATAAAACCCAAGACTGGTGTGGTTTCTCGATCTGATTACGTGTAGTTTGTCACTGTCTGCTAGATAAAAAGAAATAGGCCTGCCTAATATTGCAACATTTGTTACTCACACCAAATAAACGAGACTGTTTTGGCACAAATGGTCATTTTTATAACACGACAGAATATAATTCACGAAGTACCAATATCAAATGCTTATTAGGCCTACTACAAGCAAAAAGTTTTGTTAGGAAATAGTTTCACATTTCACTCATGCTCTCTAGCTTCTGAACCATGAGATCAAAAAATTGTAGTACGAAATTTTAGTATAAATTTGGAATCGTCATATTCTTCGGGGATTTGTGAGAGTCCCCATTTATTCTCCTTCCACGTTCTAACAAACAATCTTGTCATCACTAATTCTGTAACTATTTCTGCCAGTGTCAAAACTTATTCTCTGGTTAACTTCACTAACCCCGTCATAATCGCCGGTTTTGTTATCCTGCATTTATTCTCTGGTTATATGTTATTAGGTGTACATACAACACGTTTTCCGTGCTACTCCAAGAATAGAACTTTAGCGGCTGCTAGCCGGGGATTGTATAACTTAGTAGTGTAGTGGTCTGACCAAAAATTTTCTGTCAAAATTTCATTTTCTTGGATGCAAGGAGAAGACAATACCTAATCTTTGTTGACTGTTATTCCTGTTAGTTGTTTTTTCCACGCCAGTAGTCTGAATCTATAGAATTCGCTAGTAGTTATAACAGTGCTGATCATCTGCAAACCCAGTCAATCACATAAACTGCTATTGTCATTCATCCTTTCACCTTTATTCCACTCAGCTTGTATAGACCCGTCCCCTTTCGACTGCAGGAAAGTTTATTTCTAGATGCGACGGGGATTCCCCAGGTAGAGACATCACATACACTATGCACGCATTTAAAAATCAACTTACGATTCATTCAGATATCAACTTAGAATTTGATCAAAGATATTCAAAAACCAACAGGGACGCGTTCAAAATCATATGAGTAATCGATAGACCATTGGGTGCTGGATGCTTGGCGCTTTGTGAAACAAGGTTTTTTTCCTCAATAATATTAATTTCCTGTGTTGCCATAAAATTCATTGAATTGTATGACTTATCACCAACAGAAATTTATTCAAGTTGATTTATTCATTTGCAAGGAGTATTCACTTTCATTATAAACAGTTAAGAAATGAAACTCCCTGGCAGATTAGTTAAGAAATGCTGAGATGAATTCAGATGTACCATATTTCTTTTAGACGTCCAATATGAAGGCTGTGCCAAACGCACACCACAAACAGAAAAATCAATAAAGAGTATTATATTGCATTATTGTTAGTTTCAAGTGAACAAAACATCTGAAAATAGAGATTTATCAGCAGAAAGATTGTGTTATTTTTGCAAGAAGAATTAAGTATGAGAAAATTTCCTGTTATATGGGAGCCAATTTTGTTGAATCCAAAGGCAAATGAGGAAATATTTCCCAGCACAATTTGGATCATAAAAAAACCAATTTAGTCAGCAGATTTGTTACTATGGGTGAGGTGTGGACCTCCAATTTCTCGCCAGAAACAGCAGTATTGAAAGCAACTGGTGAGCGCTGGTGGTATTGCCTTAGAAAGGGTGAAGTCAGAGTCGTCTATGAGAATATTATGCCCAGCATTTCGCAGGATGCAAATGAAAGTACTGACATACACTGCTCTTCAAAGACTACTTGGATTTTCCTGGCTACAAGTGGGTAGGCATGACCTTCTGAAATATAGACAATGAAGTGACCAGAAGGAGATATGTAGCCCATAACTCAAAAAATTCCGCGACATACATTTTGCTGCTCAACCAGCCCACAATATTAATGAGTCAACAATGGGGGTTGTATCCATTCATGGCAGTTCAGTACATCAACATTCTGCATCTGTCCACTATATGGTTCATCAATGCAGGCTGCCAGACTGCAGTTACCACAGTAGCTTCTAACACAGATGGCCATCACTGTAAGACAGAGTCAAGTAAAAGCCATCCATACAAAATACATTTTGACACTCAGAATGTAAGTGAAGGTGTCGATGTGTCCATTGTGGCCTGAAAAGTTTATGGTTTCTGGACAGTGGAAACAAAAAAAGGTATGTTTATCAACAGTACAGAATCCCTATTTGCTTTAGCTACACATGCATCACACCTTGCAAAATCTAAAATACCATGGCATGATAAATCCACATCCTCAAGAACAATCATTCCATTCATTTCAAACTCTTTCTTGCACGTTTATGTCATGCCTTATTCATTGACAACATACACTGACACTTACTGTCAAGCTCCAAATTTCTTTTATGGTTTCTTGATAGGTGGATTTGATCTAAGACTGATTATAAAAACATAATTTATTTAACTGGATATTACTACAGACGTAATGCAATGACTTTTTTAAGTCACTAAATATCCCAATTGGCGATATTTTACATTTAAAATTTTTATTATTAGCTCAATGACTCTACAAAGCACAGCAGCCATTCTGAAATCCAAATTGTGATTGAACTAAGTAAACCATTATTATACAGGTTCACATCTACTCTGGAGTACACTATCTTTTTAAAAATCTTAGTTACATGTTCCATAGATCATTTGAATGATTCATTTATTAAGTGATGAGAAATGAGGCAGTTTACAGGATATCTACACACATTTAGTATTAACATTAATCAACATTTGTTAGTCCTACCCATGCCACTACACTTCAAGCTAGGGCATCTTTTTATTTTTATTTAAAGGCTTCAAGTTTTTTAAACAGAAATCCGTCCATTGAATAGAGGGAGTTGCCCAAGAGAAATTATTTTATGTTAGATTTGAAACTTACTTTGCTACCTGGAAAGCATTGCATGTCATTGGACAACAGATAAAAACATTTTTGTTACTGTATACAGAACTCCTTTCTGAAACACTGACAACTTTATTAATAGGTAATAAAGGTGATTCCTTTCTGTAGTGTTGTAGGTATGGACATCACTATTATTCTTAAATTGTGATGGATTATTTATGATGAATTTTTTTTTCATCAATGTATGTATTGTGATGGTGCAGTTAAAAGGTCTAACTCCTTGAAGAGGTACCTACATAACATTTGAAGATGAACACTGCATATTATTCTTACTGTGTGCTTTTGTGCAATTGATACATTCTTCCTAAGTGCTAAGTTACTCCAGAACATTATCCCATGTGAAATTTTTGAGTGGAAATACGAAATATGTCAGGTTGATTCATTTGTTTCTAAAATTAGAAATTATATGAAGAGCACAAGTAACTGGACTTAACTGGTCGAGCAGTTCAGTAATATACTTCTTCCAGTTCATGTTTCCATCAATATGCACACCCAAAAATTGAATAGGAGGAACCCTGTGGGACTCCCTTTACAATTTCTACCATGTCGCTAAAATTTGCTACCTTTCCAACATTATTTGAGTTGTTCAGCACAACCTTTTGCATTATCTTTGTTAAGTATGGTTCTAATCAGTTGTGTCTAAAGCCATCAATTCCATAAAATGTATCTTTCTCAAAGATAGTAACATGTTCTAAGCAATTACACATCTTACAAAGATCACAAAAAATACCAAATGGTGATATTTTTATGGTTTAAAGCTTATAATATTTGGTGAGTGACAGTAGAACGATGTGCTAAGTACATTGTTCCTACTAAACGTGAAGACACACTTCAGTACATTACTTTTTCATATATTTCAGAAACAGACGTCATTAAGTAAACTGGATGATGATTATTTAAGAGCTGCTTATTACCTCTATTACGAAGATATTTAACAGTTGCATATTTTCGAAAGTCTGGAAAAATTCCCTGCACCAGTGATGCATATATGTATCACTATAAACATCACTTATTAATTTACAACAACTTTTCAGAACTGTATTTAAAATTCCATGAACACTGTACATCAGTGACACACTTGTGAAAACAGTGTTTGGTGGGCAAGGACAGCATGTGAAGGGCTGCATACTCTCATCTGCCGCCAGGCAAGGTCTCTTATCACTGACAGAGCTAATCTACACCTAAACCAACATTCTGCAAGCCACCTGATGGTGTGGGGCAGAGTTTACTTCTGGTATTGCAATCTGATGTTGGAGGAGACGCATACCCCACTGTGTGAACAGACATCTTCAAGGAGAAATGGCCAGGGGTGTTCTCGAACGAAGTCTCTGAGAAACTGACTGTCAACACGTTTGTGAGGAGTGAGGGGATTAGACATATCACACTTCCTATGTGTGGAACATGAAATTATACAGCTATAGTTTGTAGTGTAGTGTTAAAGGTGATTGGTGAGCATTCTTTATTCACTGGCAGCCATAGCAATTTATCCTTCATGATATCACCACTGAGACCACCCTTTCTGTAATCATTCAGAACAGGTGAATCAGAGGGCTTAAAAAGTATGTCTTTTAGGCTTATGCAGATAGGTTTTGCCTGTATTAGCACCTTAAGCTCAAATTTATGCAAATACCATAACCACTTAAATTGCATTTTTCAGAGAGGTTTCACCTTGTCTTCATCCTTCATCGTGGTTGTGACAAACGAGTGGGGAGGGGTGGGGGGTGGGAGGGAGGGGGAGAAGCAGAGAGGGGGGTGGGTGAAGGGTGTAGATTGCTTAGGTACATACTCTACAGCCATACTGAGGAGAGATACTTTCTGTTTTCTATAATTGTTGTGCTAAGGGTGATGGGTGAGTACTCTTAATTCACTGATAACCATAGCAACTCCACCCTGCACAATTTCATAACAGAGGCCATCCTCCTTGGAACTCTTGTAACTCCTGAAGCATAGGTCACAAGTTTTGTAAAACCAAGTGCTAGCCTTAGCCACATTACAGAAAATGTAAGTCAGCTATGCATGGACTTTGAGAAGGAAGATCAGGTAATTACAGTTGGGGGAGCAGGAAACAATCTGGCTATGAATCCAAGATATAGTATTAGGAGTGACCTGGATAAAATAGGATCAGAAACTGGGCACATAAATGTGGGGTTTGTGGAAGTCTTTCAGTGCCATGATTCGCCCTGTGTAAACACTGCTGTAAGGCATGTTACAACTGAGCTGAACGGGATGCTCCACACACCAGCAAAATCTCACAGAAGTGTTGTTCCAGTTGATGCTATTGGTAGGTGAGGTTACACTACACATGGCCTGCACCTTAATAGGAAGGGGAAAGATAAGTTAGCTTCTCTATTAGCAGATACTGTAAGGGGGGGGTGGGGGGCACAGTCACACAAGGGGTGATCCCTGTGGTTATTGGGCCAAAGTCCAGACGGACAACAACCAAGGAAAATAGAAGAAAAGAAACTTCATGCACAGCAAATAAGGATAGAGCTAAGGGCAGTATCAACTTACTTCAGCAATATATCAGGGAAATAAAAAATTAAGTAGATAAGCTGATAATGTGTTTATATGATCTCAAAAATAAGAATGAGATTGATATACTTTGTCTGTCTAAGCACCATGTAACTGTGGGGATGGAAAATGTCAGTATAAATGGGTATAAATTAGCATCTTACACTTTTAGATCTAGTATGGATAAAGGAGGTGAAATACTGAACTGTTGAAGTAAGCAAATTTTGTGTTGATCAGCACTTTGAGGTTTGCGCATGTGAACTTCCGCGAGATAATGTTGTGCTGATATTAGCAACAGTCTACAGGTCTCCACTAGGAGACTGAGAGCTATTCATAAAAAAAAAGTTTGACACACTATTATGCTGTCTGTCAGACAAAAAGAAGTAGTTATTAATCTGTTGTGATTTCTATGTTAAGTTTCTAAGCAATTTTGATAGGAAAAGTGAACCAGAAGTGTTGTTAACAACATATAACTTAGAATCAGTGATCAGTTTTCCTACACGTATAGCTCACGACAGTAGTACTCTAATAGATAATGTATTTGCACAGCAAGAGGATGTTGAACAAACACGTGCTTTCCCTGTGGTAAATGGATTATCAGACCATGATGCACAACTGATAAACTTACAAAACCTAACAAGGTGTACACTTCAAAAACCATTGAGTAAAAGTGCGAGGGTGCTCAAGCTGGTATCTATAGATCACTTCAGAGAAAGTTGAAGAAATGTAAACTGGGAAGATGTATATAATGAGCCAAATGCTAATGATAAATGCAGCATATTTCTTGATAAATTTATATCCCTTTTTGAACATTGTTTTCCAAAGAAAATTACTAAATGTAACACCACAAACTTTTCAAAGAAACCTTTGATTACTACAGGTATTAAAGTGCCTTCAGAAAGATAAAGAAAACTGTATGAGACAGCAAGAACTAGTAAAGATCCAGAAGTAGTTTTACACTATAAAAATTACTGTAACATACTGAGAAACGTTGTAAGGGAATCAAGAAATATGTATGTTAGAGAAGAAATTAACTACTCCAGCAATAAAATAAAATCAAGATGGAATGTTGTTAGAAGGGAGACAGGAAAAGTAACCACTTCAGTAGGCAGTATTACTGTGTTAAAGAGAATGAGACCATCTTAACCAACAGTACACAGGTAGCCAATGTATTTAACAATCACTTCTTAAGCATAGGAGAAAAAAGGTTGAGAATAGTTCAAAAGAGAAAGCCAGGCAGCACATGGAAGAGTCAGTTTTGAAAAGTTTTAGTCAGATTACGTTTCACCTAACAACCTCTTGTGAAATATGGAAAAATTATTAAATCTTTGAAAAATAAACATTCTGTCGGAGTAGATGACATCTCTAACAAATTATTACAACGATGTGAAGCAATTACAGCTGATGTTTTGAGTCACACATGTAATGCATCACTGACTCAGAGTATTTTTCCACACAGGTTAAAATATGCCATTGTCAGGCCTCTCTACAAAAAGGGGGAAACCACATATGTCAATTATTACCGGCCAGTATCCTTGCTTACAGCATTTTCAAAAATCTTTGAGAAAGTAATGTACTCAAGAATGGTTTCAGAAATGCTGTTCCACTGAGACAGCAATATACAATTTTACTGTCTACATAAAAGAGTCTTTAAATAGTAAAATGTCACAAGTAGGAATATTCTGCGACTTATCTAAAGCATTTGAGTGTTTGAACCATGACATTATGTTAGAGAAATTACAATTTTATGGTGTGAATGCAACAACATGTGTGTGGTTTAAGTCATATCTACAGAACAGGAAGCAAAAAGTCTCTTTATATGCTTTAAGTGATTCAAAGGAGTTTGTCACTTCATCTAACTAGGGTGAAATTACATTAGGTGTTCCACAAGGTTCAATCATGGGTCCCCCCTCTTGTTCTTGATATATATGTGAATGATCTCCCTTCTTATGTGAAACAAGACGCTGAACCGACACTGTTTGCTGATGATACAAGCATAATTATTAACCCAGTAAAAGAAAGTTTGATACAAAATTATGCAAATAAGGTCTTACGAAAAGTTATTAATTGGTTTTCTGTGAATGGGCTTGCTTTGAACTTTGAAAAAACACAGTACATCCAATTTTCTGCTGCAAAAAGTATAATTCCTTCAATAAATATAACACATCAAAAGAAGTCAGTAGCCAGGGTAGAGCATACTAAGTTTTGGGTGTACAAATAGATGAGAATCTTAATTGGGAAAGTCACATTTTGGATCTACTAAAGCGACTAGGTACAGCAACTTTTGCAATCAGAATAATTGCTAATTTTGAGGATGTAGAAATTAGTAAGCTAACATACTTTGCATACTTCCACACACTGAATATACCGAATAATATACCGATAATATTCTGGGGCAACTCAACACTTAGCCAAAAGGTATTCACTGCCCAAAAGAAAGTAGTTACAATAATGGGTAGAGTTGATAGTCGCACATCTTGTAGGCATCTGTTTAAAATGTTAGGAATTCTTACAACTGCTTCACAGTACATTTACTCAGTAATGAAATTTTTTCTCAACAACATGGACCAGTTTAAAATGAACAGTGACATTCATGATTGCAATACCAGAAAAAAAGAAAGACCTACACTATCCTTTACTTAACCTATCTTTGGCACAGAAAGGGGTAAAATATGCTGCTATAAAACTTTATGATAGATTACCAGATGAAATAAAATGTCTGACAGACAGCAGTAATAGTTTCAAAAACAAACTGAAATCATACCTCCTTGACAACTCCTCCTATACCATAGATGAATTCCTGAATATGAGCAAATAAATCTGGATATATAATATATGGATTTTGTGCCACTTAAGGGAATGGGATAGACAATAGAAATATTTAGGTATAACACTATAATGTAAAAAAACTTGTTTCCTGTGCGCATTTCTTGTGCATTTGACACGTTCACATCATAATGATTTTTCCGTGCTATTGATAAATGGAACACGTAACTAACTAACACAGGTGAATCACAGGGCTTGAAATGTGTGTCTGAATCAATTTAAAACTGGACATGGATTTTTAAAATATGCAGCCTTACACATTTGTTTATGCCATTTACACCAGCACTGTATGTGTGTGTCTGGATTGAGGCACTTTGCCCATGTAACTGTTTTAATGAGTGTAGAAATAAATGTCAAACTGAAGCCAAGTAGATGCATTACCTTTAAAAATCATTCTCACTTCATCATGTGGTTGCTATAATTTGTTGAATTTCCCCTCTTCATCAAACTTACAAGGTTGAATACAACATGTTGAACCCTACCCTGAATTTTTTATACTGGAATAATACACCAAAAGAAATGACTATCAAATTTTTAACTGCTAAGACAAACTGCAATTAGTTTTAAAAAAATGATGAATTTACTCGTTTTTGTCACACGAACAACCACTTTCAACAGTGGTTTGTACAGCCCTTCCTGCCTAGCAGACAAATGCATAGATTAGCCATAAAAAAAGGGAATTTACGTCGTGTAGCATGAAGGACAAAGTGCAAACATGCAAATTTTAAGCATTTAAATCATACCAAAACTGTCTCAAATAATTAGTTTTTTGAAAAACTTGCACTTCATATTGACAGCTCAACAGTTGCAGATGTCATTGTTACACGAATTACTAGCAGAGGGAAAAAAAAGACAAGAGAGTGTATTATGTTACATGGCAGACAACTGCCATCAATTGGAGCTTTAATTTGTGAACATGAAATATTTTACAACATTTTTGTAGCACAGTTCTTAAGATAATCTTTGGCACAATGTATATTTTACTAACACTGTAACGTTTCCGTGTTTATTCCCTGCAGCCAACAGGAAAATGTAGAGAGAAGTGCTGGATGATGAAAACAAACATTTTCTTTATCTAGGGGCTGAATTACACTATTAGTTTGGGGTGGAATCCAAATTAGTCTTTTTGCTGTCATTCTAAAGACAGAGGTGTTGTTATGTTCAGGCCAAGACCCGAACAAAAGCTATGAACTGTTTTTCTGCAACTGGTAAGAAGACATTTTGGATTTAATAGCATAGATCAAACTGAAATAAGTGATAATAAAATGAACACCTCCACAAAGTATGACTTAACACATTCTTACGATACATACATATTTCAACATATTGGAACACAATTTAGTTTTTGTACTTAAGTAGCCTCTTTCCAAAGAACTTAAAATGCTAGCACAAAATATGAAAAAATAATAGTAAAGTGCCATACAGGATGTGTAGGAAAATAAATTCAAATGAAACTTATGGGCTCAAAACACATTCAAGGCAATTCCTGTCTGCAGGTGACATGAAGACAAGAAGATCTGTAACATCTGTCACTCTCTGATTTAATGCCACTATATGGGGCCTGATTAAAGTTTGGATTCCTTGTCAACCATTTTTTGGAATTGTATGTAATCTCAGCACAAGTTGTAGAACACAGCTAAGAACCAACCTTTGTGTATTTCATTTGGACATATTTCTGGATCTGGAATATATTTTTCTTTCTTCTTGGTTTTGCCCAGAATACAGGCTTCAACATTTCTGCCCAATTCTTTATAATGTCATGATCTATTACAAACTCAAAAGGTGATAGGCTAGTATGACATTCAACCATGACCTCCAGATAAGGTTTTGCACTGCCAACTACTGCCCCCCCCCTTTTTTTTTCCACACACACGACATATTTAAGGCGGCCAAAATTTTGGTCGCATTGATTGAATGAATGCCCTCTGATTGGAAAAATTTGGTCAATGTCTACATTAAAAATTCTGGTGAACCACATGCCAAACTGCACCATGTCAATGTTTTTGTTCCGTCCCCCACACGCATTGGATAGGAAAATTATTGAAACTTCCTGGCAGATTAAAACTGTGTGCCCGACCGAGGCTCAAACTCGGGACCTTTGCCTTTCGCGGGCAAGTGCTTTACCACCAGACGTGAGTCGTGCTTCGGTAGCTCAGCTGGTAGGCAAAGGTTCAGAGTTCTTCGAGTCTTGGTCGGGCACACAGTTTTAATCTGCCAGGAAGTTTCATAACAGTGCACACTCCGCTGCAGAGTGAAAATTTCATTCAGGAAAATTATTGAGCTTATATTAATAGTCATCTCATACATTAAGCAGTCAAACAGAAATAAAATAACAGAGTCAGGTCCTTTCTTGGCTTACCCTTCCATAAATCTGTACATGTAGGACAATCCATTGTTATCAATGTGAACATTAAAAACGTATCATCATAGGAGGCATTTGTAAAACGGCATTGGCACATTTAATTTCAGAACTGGCAAATTTTTACCATAGTCAAATTCAACAACACAAGTATGATCATTCTTACTTTGCTTTAACATATCTTCTTGTTTTCTGTTATACTGATCAACTTTGAATTGGTGCTGCAAACACATTGTTTGATAGGAGTCTTTAGGATCATTTGTCAACTTCTGCTTTCACTCTGTACAAAAGTTATAGACATCAGTTTTTAGGTGGCTTTGTGTGTTAAGTGACTTGAAACAATGAAACTGAGTGAGATGGCGCAGTGGTTAGTGCATTGGACTCACATTCGGGAGGACAATGGTTCAAACCTGCGCTCAGCCATCCAGATTTAGGTTTTCTGTGATTTCCTTAAATCACTCCTAGCAAATGCTAGGATGATTCCTTTGAAAGGGCACAGCTGATTTCCTCATCCATACCATCCAAGATCTGAGCTTGTGCTCTGTCCTTAATGACCTTGACACATCAATGGGCCTAAACCGAATCTTTCTTCCCTCCATGAAGCAATGAAAATACATTTTCTACACGATTTTCAAATATTGTTTTGTATTTTCTTTGTAGTACTCCTGAAACAATTCACATAGATTTTTGATGTTAAGTTCAGTGTTTTCAAAATATTTCCCTTCAGATGTGTGTTGTGAGTAATGGCTTGTTTTGCTTGGAATCATGTTAAGAAGTGCCTTTAATAGATCAAACACATCACTGTCCAGCTTATGAGACCTACTGGTATGTCAGCCTCTTCTTTCCATAAAGGAACTGCCATTTGACACTTTCCCCCGAATAACACATATATACTTAACAGAAATTTGGTAAAGACTCTGTATCATAGGTAGATCGACAAACTTCAACAGGTTTCCCTTCATTTACAATAACAGATTCCCATTTACACTGACATGTGTGTTTTGGATTCACTGTCTTTATTTTTATTTTAGCTTTGCGTTCATTTAAACACTGACCTACAATTGCATACTGCTACGTTTTACTGTGCGACTAAAAATAGTTGAACTTTTCTGCTTGAGCTTCAGAGATTATTTCCTTTAAACAACATTTCTTTACTGCTTTGAAAGTCTTGCCAGCTACAGCTGTACCAGATCGCGAAGTATATTCTTTTCCGCTTTGTTGTTTTATTTTCTCTACCTCACGTTTCGTACCCACTTTCTTATTCCAAAGCGTTTCACTTCTAATCATTCCTTCATCAGTATTCATTACATGAAACCCTAAAACAACGGTAGACACAGGTACAAAAACTTACTTAACAATATGCATAATACAATTCAATAGTACGATGTACAATAATACAAATACAATATCCAACAATACAAGACATATAAAATAATGTAACAACTTGCAGAACTAATCATAATACATTCCCAATGCCAGAAGTTGTTTGTGGGTATGACATTTCAAACAAATGAATAACTTCGATCAGTACAAGCACATCAGAACTAAAATGTCAGAGTTTCTAAATTACAATATGATGATTTGTTATAACACACCTCCAGAAAAGAGGCCCAGGAGCCTGCAGGTCCTTCGGCAGGAGATTGCTTCAATCATTCTCTCTCATTTTTACAGATTTTACTATGCTGATTACAAGATTTTTGCAACTAAACAGACAATTTTTTTAAAAACAATTTTGGTGGTGACTTGCTTTGAGGTTCCTGAAGACACAGATAAAGCTGCAGAAACAGTAATCCACAGATTTTTATCAATAGCATTGTTTTATATAAATGTGCATAGCATCCATCGACTGCACCAGTCGATCCCCCCCCCCCCCCTCTCTCTCTCTCTCTCTCTCCCCCCCTCTCCCCCCCTCCCTTCTTCTTCTTCTTCTTCTTCTGGCTAAAAATGTGCTGTATTTTTGTTATGGACTATAATTAGCACCACACTCATTTTTCGAACTACAATTTATGGAATTGTCAGAGTCATTTCTTCCCAGGTTTTCACAATTTCTAAGGAAATGTCAACATCATTTGAATGAACATCCAAGATGTTAACCAATAAATAACACATATGTAGGTCTTCAGGAAAAGTAGGTGATTCTGATTATATACCACTTTCTTCATATTTTATCTTTGTCCATATGATGTGCAACATTAATTTGATTCCGCATTGCTTTGAAACTCTGGAACCCTCACAAACACAGATGCTATATGAAGGAAACACAAGGAAAATTAATTCAGCTTTATCTCCATTGTTAACACCTAGTGATACTGCAAACACAACTGCTAATTATGATGGATATTAACCAAGTTGCAAATCTGAGCGAATAGTAACAGTGACCAATCGTGTCACAGGAACTATCAACAGAAACTGAAATTCACTTTACAAATTATGATTGTGTTCTGCTGTGTTATCTGTTTACCAACGTGCCATCACCCAAGGATGTGCGCCTGCCGTGTTGCACATGTACTGTCTGATACAGCTACAGTAAGGAGTGTAAATTTCTCCAGCCACTAGAAAAGCTACAAATTTGGCAATTTTCAACAATTTATTTATATCTCTTTTTTAGAACACTCTTGCAGTTTGTCTTAGTAGCTAAAATTTTGACATTGTGTTTCTTTCAGAACATTCTTCCTATACAAAATATTTCATGGGAGGTTTTGACTTGTCCGACTGGAACATTCCCTTGTTAGAGCATTCCTGGCTCCAGTCTGGGTGTCTGCCTTGTGAATTAATGCGTCATGGGGGAGATCATACCTTGTCTGGTTCAGAGGCGGCTCTAGTTCATCTTGCATGTGTTGCATTGATTTTCCATTTTAAGGCAGTACGGCCATACCTCTGGCATTTAAATCACCTTAGATAATTCGGGACAAAATGCCTTACTTTCAGTTAAATGAAGCATGCCTTAAGACAATCTGGTAACACTGGTGTGCCCTATACCAGAACAACTAACTAGTATGATGGAAACAAAAAATGCCATTAATTTTAATTAATTTTCAGTTAAACGGACTATTCTAGGAACATTTCACACACAGTTACAATGATTCATACGTAATACATACTGTGCAGATGACTGCTGCTGTTGCTGATGCAGGTATCCTATAGCACCTGATATGCTGAGTGAGCCCTAAAATGAAACTTAAGTCAGTATCAACATTATACTACATAGCACACTAAGCAATTATCAAGATATTGAATGTTTTGTCAGTGCTAAAACTAGAAGCAGCAGTAGTAGTAACAGCACATAACCAAAAGTTAAAATCAATTAAATAATCATGCATTATAGCTTGACAATTCATACAGTGAACAGTTTTTTCAAAATGTAGGTGTTAAATGTCCAATGGCCCGCTGTAGCTGTAGCTGTATTTGTTCCGGTCACTTATGGACCCACACAACTGGTTTTGCAAATCTAGTGTTTTTTTATTCCACAGAATGTAGGTTCCACGTATAAAGATAGTGAACAGTCAATCAGCAACCCACATAAGAACACAGGGCTTTATTCAATTTCCTATAATGACTGTTCTCAAAAGTACACTAGGCAAATGGGTAGGAGTTTCAAAATTCGCTTTAAAGAATTTCTCAACGTGAGCAGTTCGAAATATGTGCTAGCTAACATCTTATGTAATAATCAACATTCTATTTCAGACCTCCACAACAATTTGGAGGTACTACACAAAGAGAAAAACAGCACTGTGTTAAATATGCTTAAGAAATATATAGTAAAGTCCATAAGACAGTCCCATGATAAGAATCTCAATAATCAAACGGAGTTAAGGAACCGAGCTTTATTGGCTACTTTTGACTATTTAAATTTTTGAAGTTAGGGGTCTCAACATCTAATCAGTTGGCTTTACAGCTCTTTTATGTTAACATTCATGTTTACTCCCGCTCCTGGTCAACTTGGAGGTCATCTGCTCCATTTAATGTCTGAACTGTTTCAAAGATTCAGGAATAAATTCTGATGATTCAGAAATAAGCAGGTCATTTTAGCAACATTATTAAATTTAGTATAATTCAGGCTCAGTTTTATGTAAAACAGGGAGCCAAGACTAACAGTTCGCATGGTGACCATAAGTCCTAAGCAGAACACTAGCATTGCACTTTCTTATTTTATGTGTTGCCAGTGTTAGTTCAGTTTCCGTCACCGTCTTGGTTCCCAGACGGCAGCCACAGGCTAAGACAACACACAGGACACTCATAGCTTATGTTATCAGCTGCTATGTTGGTGGCAAATACACATGAACATGTCTGCTTTTGACAAGTTTCACCAGCAGTATATGCTTCTTCCTTTTGACCACTGGTGGCCCTACAGTAACAGTTAAAACAATTTTCAGTAGATTTCAAGTTTAGTAGTTTTCATCACTAGCTCTATTTTATTTTTTAAGTCAGCACAGGGTCCAGTACTTCGCTGCATAACATCTATGAGGGGCATTTTGTTGCTTGACATAGGCCGACAAGAGCAGCTGTTAATCAGAAAAAGTACAGTTCATGACTTAACACAGGTCAGTCCCTTTTTGGCTGTTGATCCATGTCACATGGGGATAGTCCCCCATCTATTTTTCATTTGCGTTACTTTTTCACCGTTTTTTAATTAGGATCAGTTCTGATTTCTAATTATATTCCTTTGCTCTTGACATGATATTCATCATTGACAGTTTTTTCTTTTTTTTTTAACAATTGATTATTGTTTTTTTATCAATTGAGGAGGGTTGAAAACTTTACCTAGCCATACCAATTGTTACTCTACAGCATTCTGTAACCTATGACATAGCGTTTGTAAGTAACTTTCTTTTGGTACTAACTTGCAAACTCTATTTATTAAGTATATATTAACCCGTTTTTGTGCTACTTAAAAGTTGCAAAACCGGTTGTGTGGGTTTATAAGTGACCAGAACAAATACTGATACAGAAGACCATTCGACACTTCATTCAGTTTCATTATAATAGTTTCAACACCTGTAATTTAAAAAAGAAACTTAACTCTATGAATTGGCAAGCAATCATGTACAACTATTTTAGCTGTGGTTTCCCCAGTTTTAAAATTATCTACAACAGAAAGACCCCTTGCACAACTACAATGAGTACAGTAGATTAGATTAGATTAGATTAATACTTGTTCCACAGATCATGAATACGACACTTCGTAATGATGTGGAACGTGTCAGGTTAATGAAGGATGTCTGTACAAGATATTACATTACACAAAATATTGCATGACACTAATGCTTAAGTTAGTTTTTTCCCTCCCTTAATTTATATCTAAAAATTCAGCCAATGAGTAGAAGGAGTTGTCATCTAGAAATTCTTTTAATTTATTTTTAAATGTTGGTTGACTATCTGTCAGGCTCTTGATGCTGTTTGGTAGGTGATCAAAGACTTTTGTGGCAGCATAATTTACCCCCTTCTGTGCCAAAGTCAGATTTAACCCTGCATAGTGAAGATCATCCTTTCTCCTGGTGTTATAGCTATGCACACTGCTATTACTTTTGAACTGGGCTGGATTATTAACAACAAATTTCATAAGTGAATATATATACTGTGAGGTTACTGTGACGATCCCTAGATCCTTAAATAGATGCCTGCAAGATGACCGTGGGTGGGCTCCAGCAATTATTCTAATTACACGTTTTTGAGCAATGAATACTTTTCTTCTCAATGATGAATTACCGCAGAATATGATACCATACGAAAGCAGTGAATGAAAGTAGGCATAGAAAGCTAATTTACTGAGATTCTTATCACCAAAATTTGCAATAACCCTAATAGCATACGTAGCCGAACTCAGACATTTCAGCAGACCATCAATGTGTTGCTTCCAGTTTAATCTCTCATCAATGGACAAACCTAAAAATTTTGAAAATTCTACCTTAGCTACAGACTTCTGTTCAAAGTCTATATTTATTAGTGGAGTTGTGCTATTTACTGTACGGAACTGTATATACTGTGTTTTATCAAAATTTAAAGAGAGTCCGTTTGCTGAGAACCACTTAATAATTTTCTGAAAAACATCATTTACAATTACATCACTTAGTTCTTGGTTTTTGGATGTTATTACTATACTTGTATCATCAGCAAAAAGAACTAACTTTGCATCTTCATCAATATGGAATGGTAAGTCAATGTATATCAAGAACAGTAAAGGACCTAAGACCAAACCCTGTGGGACCCCGTGCTTTATAGCCCGCCCCCCCCCCCCCCCCCCCCCTCGGTCGTATGCAGTCCTGATTGTGGCGCTCACCTGCACGGTGCCAAACACGCATACGACCATCATTGGCACCAAGGCAGAAGCGACTCCCATCGCTGAAGACGACACGTCTCCATTCATCCCTCCATTCACGCCTGTCGCAACACCACTGGAGGCGGGCTGCACGATGTTGGGGCGTGAGCGGAAGACAGCCTAACGGTGTGCGGGACCGTAGCCCAGCTTCATGGAGACGGTTGCGAATGGTCCTCGCCGATACCCCAGGAGCAACAGTGTCCCTAATTTGCTTGGAAGTGGCCGTGCGGTCCCCTACGGCACTGCGTAGGATCCTACGGTCTTGGCGTGCATCCGTGTGTCGCTGCGGTCCGGTCCCAGGTTGACGGGCACGTGCACCTTCCGCCGACCATTGGCGACAACATCGATGTACTGTGGAGACCTCGCGCCCCACGTGTTGAGCAATTCGGCGGTACGTCCACCCGTCCTCCCGCATGCCCACTATACGCCCTCGCTCAAAGTCCGTCAACTGCACATACGGTTCACGTCCACACTGTTGCGGCATGCTACCAGTGTTAAAGACTGCGATGGAGCTCCGTATGCCACTGCAAACTGGCTGACACTGACGGCGGCGGTGCATAAATGCTGCGCAGCTAGCGCCATTCGACGGCCAACACCGCGGTTCCTGGTGTGTCCGCTGTGCCGTGCGTGTGATCATTGCTTGTACAGCCCTCTCGCAGTGTCCGGAACAAGTATGGTGGGTCTGACACACCGGTGTCAATGTGTTCTTTTTTCCATTTCCAGGAGTGTATTACTTAAAACAACTACAAATGTAAAATGACACCATATTTTACAAGAACTGAACTCTAGTCTCACTTGTTTACATAAATATTTTATTCTTTTCTTCTTTCTAACAGGCACCAAAACAATTTTTTTCAGAAACTTCTTTTGTCTTGGTTGTGTCTTGGTTCAATTTAGTACTCTTTTCATTCCAAAAATCAAACACCCAAGCTAACACATTTTGAGTTTTAATTACTCATCATATATACTTTTCAGTTATTATGTTAATAGCAGTCAGTAATTATTCTCTGTCTTCTAGCCTCTCGTAACAGACTTGCCTAGTAATTTGCAACAACATTGCCACCATCTATTTTTCCATCCACTGCTAAATAAACGTCTCTAATAAAATTTTCAACATGTCATAATTTTCGGCTGTACCTATCTTATGACACTGCTTATTTCTGTTATCTGTTAATTTCTAATTAGATCGTCATCTGGAAGAATATAGCAGAGATTTTCTTTAATCCATGTTTTGTCAGTTTGTATCGTTTCATACTGCTGCTTTCTACATTTTACTGTCATAGTAGCCATGATGACATTCTGGATTGCTGCAGTGTTTCTTACCTATTTCATCATCTTCCTGTTCCTTCTCAGTATTCTCAACATGTTGTAGTCCACTGTCCCATACGAAACATTCAATTATCACCATTATGTCACACTGACGGTTTCATAGGTGTAAATGAAATTACATATTAATACAGGGAGTATACGTGATCGACAAAAATTCCCGGATTTCCTGGTTAAAAATATACTTTCTCCCAGATGAAAATACACTTTTTCCGTGTTAAGTAACAGCATA
Source organism: Schistocerca gregaria (assembly GCF_023897955.1). Classification (NCBI taxonomy): domain Eukaryota; kingdom Metazoa; phylum Arthropoda; class Insecta; order Orthoptera; family Acrididae; genus Schistocerca; species Schistocerca gregaria. The sequence continues at coordinate 543,296,064 of NC_064931.1, forward strand.
CTTTTCCTATGAACTGTAAAACTTATCAATCCTTTCAATGGTTGTGGTTTTATACACAGGCGTAGAATTTCCCGGGACTTCACAAAACAAAACTCAGAGGGAAAAACATAGTTTTGGAAAGATGTCTGATGTGTAGCAAGATGTACACTGCATATTTTCGTATTACGAAAGTATAAATTCGAATTCCACCAAACACCACATGTTACTTTCCGAAGAATTGAAATTGAGATTGCGATGTGCTTTTGTAAGCTAATCATAGCTCGAATCAAGCGATCTCACCAGCCGATGACAGCGGATATTCAGAGCATAGGACACGTGATGTAGTCACCCAATAGCAACATCAGTAATAAGTAGCACAAACACACAAATAGGGAAAGGTAATGGTTTAAATTACTATACATAGTGTTGCTACAAGAAAAGAAAAGCTTTCACGTATAATGTTGGTATCTAAGATTAACAAGCTGCAAGAGAAGCTTAGCTCTCACACATAATGTTGATCTTTTTTGCACGTGTTACACTTTAAGATACATCACACAAATGTGCCAGTAAAATTTTTAACGACATAAATGTCTGATCTTCTGGGCTCAAAAATATTCTGAATAGTCATCGTCAAAAATTTGCTTTTCGAATTAGATTCAAACGCTCTGCGATTTAAAAAATTCATCTAACATTCCCGCACAGAGTTCATCTTGCGTAAAACGAAATTAACTTTCAAAGTAACGCTTTCCAAACAACCATTCCGAATATTTTCTCGCAACCTGTTAGAAATAGATTCGTTTCAATAGTTGCCCGAGAGCGCCAGATAACCTGTGTCGCCACGCTACAGTGACCCAGGAAGCCCATACATTCGTACATGTAAAACATTAAAAGATCTTACATTCTGTAATGAAAGGAACAGGATATTAGAGATTATACTCCAAGAGCATGGGAATTTTTTGAACCATAATAAAATGCCTCATTTAGCTTAAAGTGCACATTCGAATGTCCAGATTCAGATGTAAAGTTTCTTTAAGTACCAGTATTATCTCATGTTTGGTTCTTTATTAAGGCATAATCCCATACATGCTATAAGATGAAAATGTGAACTTGGACTGCAGCGAATAGCTGAAACTAGCCAACAGTGGGGAATCAAACACTTCATTCAAATACATTGACTGCCTCAGCAGAAACAAACTGACAAAAATAACTTCGTTGATCTGCAAGGCGATTAACGCTTGACTGTCAGACAAGTGAAAACAAAATAAAATCTGAAACTAACTACATATTTTAGCCTTCTGTAATTATGTGAATGTATTTTAATTCACTTGACAGTTCCTGGCCACAGAAATCTGATTTGTTTTCATTTGATGTGCGAGTAATAAACAAAGAGGAAACAGCAAAATCACTTAACGAAAACACACACATGTTCGAGGGAACGTAAGACATGTTATTTGGTCTTGAAGTGTGCCGAAGTGCAGTGCCATGCCTCTTCACACAGCATTCTTCCACTGCACGTCTCTGTATTTTGCTCTGTGGAATTCAAACATGTAATATTTTGTAATGGGTGTCATCAAATTATATTCATGCCAGTGGAAATTAAAATGTCCTTTAGTACCTCTCCTGCTCCCAATCTGCTGGTCCCCCTCAAATGCAAGAATAAAGGCAGCAGTATCAAGGCAATTATTCTTATGATGTTTCTGAACATGCCATGCCAAACAAAGCGAATGCCTAGATGTGCCAGTTTGGCTCGGAGTTCCTCAAGGATGAAAAATTACATCCTGAATCATATTTAAAGACAGGTGAGCGATAATGGACACCAGGATGCTGCCAAGATGGTCAAAGGCACTAAGGACCACAGACTGGGCAGCAGAAGACATTTTGATAAACAGTAAACCAAACTGCATCATCTTACTCAAAGAACACACTTCACCGAACCTGTCTACGATAGTTTCTACGAAAAATAATGGCTTGATGGTGGTGAAAGTGTCACTGTTACTCCTGGTGCAGACCAGGTAGTTGTGAAATGGTTGCACTGCAACCTGGCTAGTATGGCCCTCCTCCCAGAGGGTAGTCAGAGAAGGGAAGATCATAGGGTCATAAGAAGCAGCATAAGGGAAGCACTCCCAACTAAAGAGGTGGTCGTTGAAGAATGGTCAGTTTTTGGGAGCTTTGTGTGTTTCTGGCATGGCAACCACTGCTAGGAGTTCTGATGCTCCAGAATGACAAGAAACCACACCTAGGCATATATAGGAAGGAAGCAGCTCAGGTATCAGAAGTGTGAGTCCTGTGTTGTCAGGGTTCTCAATCAGAAGGCTGCATAACAACTCCACAACACAGACTGGCTACAGTGATGGTTATGTAGCATTAAGATGACAACACTGTTGAGTAAAAGAAATAGGGATAAGACCACACACACACACACACACACACACACACACACACACACACACACACACACACACACACACACACACACACACACACACACCAAAGATGCTAAGTAAGATGTTCTTTCTCAGTTGGCTCACACTACTAGGACGACAACCTGAAACGGTGACCAAAAACACTGAAAATAAAAGATGAAAAGAAAGCAAAAGGATCAGAAACCGGAATCTCACAAAAGAGCCTTGAGTCCCCACAGGGGAGTGTGAACAGGAAGATAATCTAAACCACTGAGTATTGACTGGTCTTGACACAAGAACTAGCACATATTACAACAAAAAGTATGTGTTTCTGAACATATACTTCTAGATACCTTTTTTCATATCCTGCTTTATGGCCTTGTGGGCAGAGCTTTGTTTTGCATTTGATCACTTCACATTCAGTTTCACTGTCTCATATAATCTGATCATTTTCACAACTGCCATTAGCATATGAGGTGGCATCCATTGACTGTAATGTACGTATTGAAAGTTACTTGTTGAGGTACCAGTGAATTAGAATAAATGTACAAGCAATCATGTCTAGTTCATTTTGAGTAAAATATGCACAGGTATCAGAAGAGCTCTCCAAAACACTACGTTTTGCTAAAGCTCAGAGAACTGTAGCAATATATAAGATGATTTATGATATAACTTTATAATCAGTAGACCCAGAAGAAAGCCACTGTAAGGGTGGCCCAAATGCTAGTCTATCCATAATAATGTTTTTCATTATGGCATGGTATGGAATTCAAAAAACTTTTGTGTCAAATGATCTATGATGTAGACAGGTCATTCATTCATGATCACCAGCAGAAGAAATAAGGCAGGAAATAAACAGGTTCATCAGCCTGTCAATGATGTTGAAAACACATACAACAATGCATGAATAAAAAGCACTTCGCACTCTGCATGAAGATGAAGACAATAAATCAAAATACTGCAGGATGACTAGGTACAGAAAGATTTCGTGAAACCCATGCTGTCATCAGTGATAAGCAAGAACATTGTTGTTCTAAAAATACTGGGACTTTAGACACGAACAGGCAAAATAATTACCACCGACGTACTGCCACCTCCTCGTGTCTGGGCTTGGGAAAGTATTAATGGCAACAATAAATGCTATCAGCTCATCAACAGACTAGTCAAATATATGGCATAATTACTAAGACAGTTCAGCACTGGATCTATCACATGAAGAATGCTGAAGAGGTTCTGATGCAGCAAGAATCTCTTTATGAGTATCAATGTAATATTGTGATTAACCCAGCTGCCTCTCAGAGAGTTCTGGCATCATTAGTGCAACATTTTAAGACACACACAGTGAGACTTCTGGTAAGCTTTCACACTCGCCTTCAGTATGGTGTATGGAAGACTGATCAAGTGGACTGTGTACCTAACATGCTTCTCATAAGATGCCAAAAAAATAACACTTCTTTTAGTACTATGGAATCTACATCTACATTTATACTCAGCAAGCCACCCAACGGTGTGTGGTGGAGGGCGCTTTACATGCCACTGTAATTAATTCCCTTTTCTGTTCCGTTCGCGTATGGTTCGTGGGAAGAACAACTGCCGGAAAGCCTCCATGTGCACTTTAATCTCTCTAATTTTACATTCACGATCTCCTCGGGAGGTACAAGTAGAGGGAAGCAATATATTTGATACCTCATCCAGAAACGCACCCTCTCGAAACCTGGACAGCAAGTACCACCATGGTGCACAGCACCTCTCTTGCAGAGTCTGCCACTTGAGTTTGCTAAACATCTCCGTAACGCTATCACGCTTACCAAATAACCCTGTGACGAAATGCGCCGCTCTTCTTTGGATCTCCTCTATCTCCTCTGTCAACCCGACCTAGTACGGATCCCACACTGATGAGCAATACTCAAGTATAGGTCGAACGAGTGTTTTGTAAGCCACCTCCTTTGTTGATGGACTACATTTTTAAGGACTCTCCCAACGAACCTCAACCTGGCACCCACTTTACCAACAATTAATTTTATATTATCATTCCACTTCAAATCATTCCGTACGCATACTCCCAGATATTTTACAGAAGTAACTGCTACCAGTGTTTGTTCTGCTATCATATAATCATACATTAAAGGATCCTTCTTTCTATGTATTCGCAATACATTACATTTGTCTATGTTAAGGGTCAGTTGCCACTCCCTGCACCAAGTGTTTATTCGCTGCACGTCTTCCTGCATTTCGCTGCAATTTTCTACCGCTACAACTTCTCTGTATACTACAGCATCATTTGCAAAAAGCCGCATGGAACTTCCGACACTATCTACTAGGTCATTTATATATATTGTGAAAAGCAATGGTCCCATAACACTAATTCGTGGCATGCCAGAGGTTACTTTAATGTCTGTAGACGTCTCTCCATTGAGAACAACATGCTGTGTTTTGTTTGCTAAAAACTCTTCAATCCAGCCCCACAGCTGGTCTGATATTCCGTAGGCTCTTACTTTGTTTATCAGGCAACAGTGCGGAACTGTATCGAACGCCTTCCAGAAGTCAAGTATAATGTCATCTCCCTGTGAGCCTGTATCTAATTATTTTCTGGGTCTCATGAACAAATAAAGCGAGTTGGGTCTCACACGATTGCTTGATGTTTCTGGAATCCATGTTGATTCCTACAGAGTAGATTCTGGGTTTCCATAAATGACATGATACACAAGCAAAAAACATGTTCTAAAAATTCTATAACAGATCGATGTCACATATATAGGCCTATAGTTTTGCGCATCTGCTCGACGACCCTTCTTGAGAACTGGAACTACCTGTACTCTTTTCCAATCATTTGGAAACTTCCGTTCCTCTAGAGACTTGCGGTACACGGCTGTTAGGAGGGGCAAGTTCTTTCATGTACTCTGTGTAGAATCGAATTGGTATTCCGCCAGGTCCAGTGGACTTTCCTCTGTTGAGTGATTTCAGTTGCTTTTCTATTCGTTGGACACTTCTTTCGATGTCAGCCATTTTTTCTCTCGTGCGAGGATTTAGAGAAGGAACTGCAGTGCGGTCTTCCTCTGTGAAACAGCTTTGGAAAAAGGTGTTTTGTATTTCATCTTTATGCGTGTCATCCTGTGTTTCAATGCCATTATCATCCCAGAGTGTCTGGATATGCTGTTTCGATCCCCTTACTGATTTAACCTAAGACCAGAACGTCCTAGGATTTTCTGTCAAGTCGGTACATAGAATTTTACTTTCGAATTCACTGAATGCTTCACGAATAGCCCTCTTTATGCTAACTTTGACATCGTTTACCTTCTGTTTGTCTGAGAGGTTTTGGCTGCATTTAAATTTGCAGTGAAGCTCTCTTTGCTTTCGCAGTAGTTTCCTAACTTTGTTGTTGAACCATGGTGGGTTTTTCCAATCCCTCACAGTTTTACTCGGCACGTACCTGTCTAAAACGCATTTTACGATTGCCTTGAACTTTTTCCATTAACACTCAACATTGTCAGTGTCGAAACAGAAATTTTCATTTTAATCAGTTAGGTAGTCTGAAATCTGCCTCCCATTACTCTTGCTAAACAGATAAACCTTCCTCCCTTTTTTGTAGTCCTATTTACTTCCATATTTACGGATGAGGCAACGGCCTTATATCACTGATTCCCTGCTCTGCGCTTACAGAATCAAAACGTTCAGGTCTTTTTGTTATCAGTAAGTCCAAGATGTTATCTCCACGAGTCGGTTCTCTGTTTAATTGCTGGAGGTAATTTTCGAATAGTGCACTCAGTATAATGTCACTCGATGCTCTGTCCCTACCACCCGTCCTAAACATCTGAGTGTCCCAGTCTGTATCTGGTAAATTGAAATCTCCACCTAAGACTATAACATGCTGAGGAAATTTAGGTGAAATGTATTCCAGATTTCCTCTCAGTTGTTCTGCCACTAATGCTGCTGAGACAGGAGATCGGTAAAAGGAGCCAATTATTAACCCAGTTCAGATGTTGAGCATAAACTCTACCCATAATAATTCACAGGAACTATCGACTTCTACATCACTACAGGATAAACTACTACTAACAGCGACAAACACACCACCACTGGTTGCATGCAATCTATCCGTTCTACACACTGTCTGTGCCTTTGTAAAAATTTCAGCAGAATTTATCTCTGGCTTCAGCCAGCTTTCTGTACCTATACCGATTTCAGCTTCGGTGCTTTCTATCAGTGCTTGAAGTTCCAGTACTTTACCAACACAGCTTTGACAGTATACAATTACAATACCGATTGCTGCTTGGTCCCCGCATGTCCTAACTTTGCCCCGCACCCTGTGAGGCTGTCGCCCTTTCTGTACTTGCCCAAGGCTATCTAACCTTAAAAAACCATCCAGTCCACGCCACACAACCCCTACTACCCATGTAGCTGCCTCTTGTGTGTAGTGGACTCCTGACCTATCCAGAGGAACCCGAAACTCCACCACCCTGTGGCCTAAGTCAAGGAATCTGCAGCCCACACGGTTGCAGAACCGTCTCAGCCTCTGATTCAGAACTTCCACTCATCTCTGTACCAAAGGTCCACAGTCAGTCACGTCGACGATGCTGCAGATGGTGCGCTCTGCTTTCATCCTGCTAGCGAGCCTGGCACTTCACCAAATCAGATAGCTGCCATAAGCCAGAGAGGATTTCCTCTGATCCATAGCAACACACATCACTGGTGCTGACATGAGCAACCACCTGCAGATGGGTGCACCCTGTACCCTTCATGGCATCTCGAAGGACCATTTCCACATCTGGAATGACTCCCCCCGATATGCACACTGAGTGAACATTAGTTTTCTTCCCCTCTCTTGCAGAAATATCCCTAAGGAACCCCATTACGCACCTGATGTTGGAGGTACCAACTACCAGTAAGCCCACCCTCTGTGGCCACCCGAATCTTGCAGACTGAGGGGCAACCTCTGAAACAGGACAAGCAGCCATGTCCGGCCGAAGATCAGTATCAGCCAGAGACAGCGTCTCAAACTGGTTCATCAGACTAACTGGAGATACCTTCCATTCAGCCCTCCGGAATGTCTTCCATTCCCTGCCACACCTCGAGACGACCTCACACTCTACCATGGGTGAAGGGTCAGCCTCAATGCGGGCAGTATCCCGGGCAGTCACAGCCATAGTCCGATTGGGAGATGCATGGGACGAGCTGGCTGCCCCCAACAAACCCCCATCCGGACCCCCACAGTGATCCCCATTGGCAACAGCCTCAAGCTGTGTGATCGAAGCCAACACTGCCTGAAGCTGGGAGCAAAGGGATGCCAACTCAGCCCGCATCCGAACACAGCAGTCGCAGTCCCTATCCATGCTAAATACTGTTGTGCAAAGAACGTCTGAACTAATCTACAGAGAGCACAAACAATTCGACACAACATTTAAACAGTTATTAAAATACAAGCTTGCCCAGTAAATGCAGTAATTATGCTACTTGCACACTGCTCGGCGGCAGAAGGCTAACTGTACTGTCAGTAACATACAAAGACTATCTGAAAGAAATAAACAAAGAACAGATGACTACACAACTTTACACGAGACGGGGGGGGAGACGGGGGGGGAGACGGGGGGGGAGACGGGGGGGGAGACGGGGGGGGAGACGGGGGGGGAGACGGGGGGGGAGACGGGGGGGGAGACGGGGGGGGAGACGGGGGGGGAGACGGGGGGGGAGACGGGGGGGGAGACGGGGGGGGAGACGGGGGGGGAGACGGGGGGGGAGACGGGGGGGGAGACGGGGGGGGAGACGGGGGGGGAGACGGGGGGGGAGACGGGGGGGGAGACGGGGGGGGAGACGGGGGGGGAGACGGGGGGGGAGACGGGGGGGGAGACGGGGGGGGAGACGGGGGGGGAGACGGGGGGGGAGACGGGGGGGGAGACGGGGGGGGAGACGGGGGGGGAGACGGGGGGGGAGACGGGGGGGGAGACGGGGGGGGAGACGGGGGGGGAGACGGGGGGGGAGACGGGGGGGGAGACGGGGGGGGGAGACGGGGGGGGGAGACGGGGGGGGGAGACGGGGGGGGAGACGGGGGGGGAGACGGGGGGGGAGACGGGGGGGGAGACGGGGGGGGAGACGGGGGGGGAGACGGGGGGGGAGACGGGGGGGGAGACGGGGGGGGAGACGGGGGGGGAGACGGGGGGGGAGACGGGGGGGGGAGACGGGGGGGGAGACGGGGGGGGAGACGGGGGGGGAGACGGGGGGGGAGACGGGGGGGAGACGGGGGGGAGACGGGGGGGGGAGACGGGGGGGGAGACGGGGGGGAGACGGGGGGGGAGACGGGGGGGGAGACGGGGGGGGAGACGGGGGGGAGACGGGGGGGAGACGGGGGGGAGACGGGGGGGGAGACGGGGGGGGAGACGGGGGGGGAGACGGGGGGGGAGACGGGGGGGGAGACGGGGGGGGAGACGGGGGGGGAGACGGGGGGGGAGACGGGGGGGGAGACCGGGGGGGGAGACGGGGGGGGAGACGGGGGGGGAGACGGGGGGGGAGACCGGGGGGGGAGACCGGGGGGGGAGACCGGGGGGGGAGACCGGGGGGGGAGACCGGGGGGGGAGACCGGGGGGGGAGACCGGGGGGGGAGACCGGGGGGGGAGACCGGGGGGGGAGACCGGGGGGGGAGACCGGGGGGGGAGACCGGGGGGGGAGACCGGGGGGGGAGACCGGGGGGGGAGACCGGGGGGGGAGACTGGGGGGGGAGACCGGGGGGGGAGACCGGGGGGGGAGACCGGGGGGGGAGACCGGGGGGGGAGACCGGGGGGGGAGACCGGGGGGGGAGACCGGGGGGGGAGACCGGGGGGGGAGACCGGGGGGGGAGACCGGGGGGGGAGACCGGGGGGGGAGACGGGGGGGGAGACGGGGGGGGAGACGGGGGGGGAGACGGGGGGGGAGACGGGGGGGGGAGACGGGGGGGGAGACGGGGGGGGGAGACGGGGGGGGAGACGGGGGGGAGACGGGGGGGGAGACGGGGGGGAGACGGGGGGGAGATGGGGGGGGAGATGGGGGGGGAGATGGGGGGGAGACGGGGGGGGGACGGGGGGGGGAGACGGGGGCAGGAGCGAGAGACTGGCAGAGAGAGAGGAGGCATGAACAGCAGACTGACAAAGAGGGAGAAGAAAGAAATTAGGATTTATATCCAATTCCCATACATACTTAGCAATTGTGAAGCACTGCCAGATTCACTAGTATTTTTAGAAGTATAGACATTGAGCTAACAAGAAAACTAAGGTATACAGAAATTCTAAAACTTCATGTTCAGCATATATATATATATATATATATATATATATATATATATATATATATATATATATATAAAACTAAAGTATGACTAAATTTGTGAAGTTTGCTTTCTACTGTTATTTGTTTAAGGACAGATGCTTAATCCCTGTTTCTATTATTTTTCTATTTACTAAAATATATTGACATTCTACAACTATGCAGAACCGTACTGCGGAAAACCGAACGTTTCCGAAACTGACCAGAGAAAGTGTGTCGGATGAAGAGGGTGTAGGCACATATGAATGCTGGTGGCTCAGTGGTAGCCTACTTTGTTTCAGAGCTGCACTGCTTGTCATATGAAGTCCTGTGTTGGGATCAGATAGCTTTGTATTCTTCACCTGCTTCGTCAAATACGAAATCACTGCAACATACGAAGAAAATTACACTATTAAAATGGCAAAATAACAAAAACACAAATATGAAAATGTATATTGGGCTGCATCCTGGGAAACTGGGGGGAGGGGGGGGGAGGGGGGGGGAGTAGGGAAGGAATGGACAGTGCCTGCTGCCTGGAGTGGAGATCATAAGGGGGGGGGGGTCTGAAGTAGCCAGGTCACGGGAAGTGGGAACATGCAAATGGCAGGTTCCGAAGAACAGGGGTGGGGAGGACTGTCATAACCAAATGCAAACTAAGCAAATCACAGCCATTGACATAGCATATGGACCAAGAGTGATGCTAAGTAGATGGACAAAACATATTAGAGAGAGCGAGTTACAACTGCGAGTGACATGAGCACAAAGCAGTACTGATGAAAAAAACCAGAATAATCCTAAGTAGTACCACACAATCATGGTTCCTCATCAAATTCCAGGTCCAGAAAAGTGAGGTAACAACTGTGTTTGGGAATCAGTATAATGAAGACTGCACAGACAAGTTATGAATTGTTGAGACACCCACCAGGACAGAAAATTATTGCCTTTAGCAGGCCACTGGCAATGTACATGTGACAAGTTTGCCACAACCGAAGAAGAAGAAGAAGAAGCATCAGCTGTCATATCTGACACACAAATCATACTGTTCTGAGTCTTTCCCTAAATTGCTGGAAATTAGAGGGCAGTAAATGGCCACGTTTGAAGCAAGGGAAAGACAGAGTAAGTGCCCAGGTTCAGAATTGGAGTTTGAAGGGGTGGTAGTGGCCAAGTTCACAAAAACAGGGGAAAGTAAGTGACTGCAAGGAGGTAGGAGGGGGGAGGGGGAGGCAGCAAGTGGTGGAGTCTTGGTAGTGGAGGAGATGGGGCTTAGTCCTGGTGCAGGTTGATGATATAGAGTATGAAGGGGGGTTAACTGGATACATAAAATCAACATGTTAACTGGATACATAAAATCAACATGAATGTAGTTCACTACCAAATTTTATTTTAGGCAGTATATTCATGTTTCATTAGTTTTTACAAATCACTGTTTGCAGTTGAGTAGGAAACACAAGGGGAAACTGGCTGGGTTGATGGTAGAATAATTGGAAGGGGTACTGCTATTCCTTAGAGTACGCGTGTAGTCACAGGTGTGAAGGCAGCAGCTTTTTCATGGAGTTATTTAGACTTCACTTCATCATTATGATACAACACCAATAAAAGTAAAAATTTTGAGCCTGATACATGAGAAGGTAAACTGAAGTGACAGAAGTCGTGGGATAGCTCCTAAAAATTGTGTCAGATCCCCTTTTACCAAGCATAATGCAGCAACTTGACACAGTATGTACTCAGTAAGTCACTGGAAGTCTCTGCAGCAATATTGAGCCATGCTCCCTCTATAGCCATCCATAGTTGTGAAAGTATTACTGCTGCAGGATTATGTGCACGAACTGATCTCTCTATTATGTTCCATAAATGGTCAATGGCATTCGTATCAGGCGATCTGGGTGGCCAAATGATTTGCTCAAATTGTCCAGAATGTTCTTCAAACCAATCGCAAACAGTTGTGGCCCGGTGAGATGCCAAATAATCATCCATAAAAATGAACTCCATGACTAGTTGCAAGTGGCCTCCAAATAGATGAACATATCCATATCCTTTTCCAGTCAATGATAAATTAAGTTTGACCAGAGGCCCTCTGGTCATTCCAAGTAAACACAGCCCATACCATTATGGAGCCACTACCCACTTGCACAGTGTGTTGTTCAAAACTTGGGTCCACGGCTTCGTAGGGTTTGCGTCACACAAACACCACCACCAGCTTTTACCAAACTGAAGTGGAGACTCATCTGATTAGACCACTGTTCTCCAGTCATTCAGTGTCCAAATGAAATGGTCGCAACATTAGGAGAGGCACTGTAGTCTATGTTTTGCTGTTAGCAAAGGTACTTGCACCATTTTCTGCTGCCATACCCTATTAATGCCAAAGCTCACGACAATGCCCTAACGGATAAATTCATTGTACATTCCACATCGATTTCTGTTTTACTTCATGCAAATGCTGCTGCTCTCAATCATGAAGTGAAGGCCGTCCGCCTCTGCATAGTCCGTGGTGAGATGTAACGTCTGAAATTTGATTTTCTTGCCACTCTCTTACCACTATGGATTCCATAATATTGTATTCCATAACAATTTCTAAAATGGAATGCCCTTGTGTCTAGCTCCAACTAACATTCCGCATTCGAAGTCTTAATTCCTGTTGTGCGGTCATAATCATGCCATAAACCTTTTCACATGAATCACCTGAGTACAATTGACAGCTCTGCCAACTCGCTGCCCTTTTATACCTTGTGTATGTGATACTACTGCTATATGTATATGTGCATATTGCTGTCCCATGACTTGTCACCTCAGTGTATAAACGAGGTTAAAATAAATTAATTATTCCAAAAAATTGAGGGACAATTAAGTGAAGATTTAAAATTGTCATTTGCTATCTAGTTTTACATCTGTATTCTGCAAACCATATCAAGATGTATGGTGGAGGCTGCTTCTTGCACCAGTATTATTTCTTCCTGAAGTTTCTCCAGCGTTACCACCTTGCAAGATGTCTGTGGGGGATGTAATGTGTTGATTGACAGAGTTGTTGCTTGTCCTCCTGAGGGATATCATGCCAAATTCTGTCCAATTGATGCATTACGTCATCAAAATCCCAAGATGGTTGGAGGGCCCTGCCCAGAATGTTTCAAATGTTCTCAGCTGGGAAAAGATATGACTACCTTACGGGCCAAGATAGGGTTTGGCTAGTGGAGAGACAAGCAGTAGAAACTCTCACCATGCACAAGCAGGCATTATCTTGCTGAAATGTAGGCTCAAGATGGCTTGCCTTGAAGGGCAACAAAATGGGTATAGAACTGTAGCATCTACGTACTGCTTTGCTGGATGGACGTTCTGCTATGAAACTAAACGTCACCCGAGACCACCACATATCCCACCACTATCTGGGGCATCTCCAGACATGTCTTTGCTCATCATTGGGACTCATCACTGAAGACAATTTTTCTCCAGTCAATACAGTTCCAGATGGAAATGACCAGCAAAGATGTGTCTGGAGATGCTCCTGATAGTGTTGGGGCACCAACCTGACTGTCACCTGCCATACAGACTGACTGACAACCAGGAGTGATGGGGTACAACTTCATTTCATTTTGGTTGTCATCTGCGGCACCCTTGCAGCACAACAGTAAATCAATGATATTCTACACTCTGTTTTGTTGCCCTTCATGGCAAGCTATCCTGGGCTTACATTTCAGTAAGATAATGCCCACCTGCATATGGTGAGGGTCTTCATGCTAGCCAAACCTTATCTTGGCCAGCAAGATCATTGGATCTCTCACAAATAATAACGTTTGGAGCATTAGTTTTTACAAATCACTGTTTGCAGTTGAGTAGGAAACACAAGGGGAAACTGGCTGGGATTTTGGCAATCTAACACACCAACTGGTCAGAATTTGGCACGATATCCCTCAGCAGTACATCCAACAACTCTGTCAATCAATGCAAAGCCAAATAACATGTTATTGACTTACTGAATTTGTGAATATATTTCTCTTAAATAAATCACCCATTTTTTCTGAAATTGTAATCATTTATTTGTTTGCCTGTACATGTATATCACATCTACTGATGTGGTACATCTTTTTTGTCTTATAGTCTTATAGTTAATATACAATATATAAATAAAAATGTAATATGTAAATGGGAATCTCCCCTGTTAGCTGACTGATTTATGGGGGGGGGGGGGGGGGGGGAGGAGCACATGGACATAGAGAGTGGAAAGAGGAGGCAGAGAGAGACGGGGCAAGAGGAGGTCTAGAGAGAGGTGGTATGATTTGATGTCATAGATCTGCATCATCAGCACTCATCCATTCCTGAAAGCCATATCTTCACATTCAAGGCAATCAAGTTCTATTAGCATATTGAGCATTTGGGGCATATAATTCTGTTTGTCATTTTCAGTTAGAGTTTGGGAACTTTCAATCATATCCTAAATTTAACTCCAGGCTTTTTTCAAATTTTTTTTCCTTTACACTAACACATACTGCTCCACTGATGTAGGATTCATATTTCAAATCAATATTTTTATGCTTTCTTAAAAGACTTTCTTCTTCCTCCTCTTGTCTTTTTAACAATAACCTGTGACTATTTTTTCCCATAATACCATTGGAGGTCTCAATAATGCCCTGGTCCTTGGGCTATATGGAGAAGGTTACATTTGGTGGAAGAAACATTACTTTTATGAACTCATCCTTACTGTTTTAAGATGTCAAATTATGAATGAGTTCTTGCGTTGTCAAGGAATTGTAATGTTTTCTTCATTTTTGGCATTCTTTAACTAATGAGCCTTTACAGAGGGTATACCACCTTCCACAAACCATTCTGTGGAAACGATAGGATAAATCTAGGTTTTCTTTTGTGTGGTGTATGCAGTGGACACTGCAGATATGTGAAAGTGTCTGAAACCATCTGGTTTCTCATTTTTACCAATGACGAGCACAGGCAATCAGTGGATGCCAGTAGAATCCAAAGCAGTAACACAATCCTTGCTAATTTTAGGATCAGGTGCTGTTAATCCAAGAGATGAAGCTAGAGTTTTTCCTTGTCAAATATTTACAATTGAGCCCAGTTTTGACAGCACTGTAACCTTTTTTGAGATCATAATCTTCTTCCCTCAGTATGTCTCTTAGCTTGATTCTGAAACAATTGGCTAATGAAGAGTCAGATTATTTTTCTCTTTGTATCTGAAGCTCACGAACAATGTGTCTTGACTTACAAGAGATTTCATCAGCCTGTGCTTCCTTTAAAATTCGATGGCCCTCCAAAATTTTCATTAAATTGAACTCCCGATCACGCAGACTGGGACCAGAGATAGGTTCTCTCTGTGATATTTTTTGTGTAAACCACTTGTAAACAGCATTATCTACACCCCATGTTCATGGTGAGCTACACAGTTTCACATCTTGTCACTATCAGTAGAATCAAGCTAAGATATAATATGTGTAGTGTTTCCTTTGGTTTTTATTTATTTATTTATTACACAGCATGTTGTTCTCAATGGAGAGACGTCTACAGACATTAAAGTAACCTCTGGCATGCCACGGATTAGTGTTATGGGACCATTGCTTTTCACAATATGTATAAATGACCTAGTAGATAGTGTCTGAAGTTCCATACGGCTTTTCGTGGATGATTCTGTAGTATACAGAGAAGTTGCAGCATTAGAAAATTGTAGCGAAATGCAATAAGATCTGCAGTGGATACGCACTTGGTGCAGGGAGTGACAACTGACCCTTAACATAGACAAATGTAATGTATTGCGAATACATAGAAAGAAGGATCCTTTACTGTATGATTAAATGATAGCGGAACAAACACTGGTAGCAGTTACTTCTGTAAAATATCTGGGAGTATGTGTGCGAAATGATTTGAAGTGGAATGATAATATAAAATTAATTGTTGGTAAGGTGGGTACCAGGTTGAGATTCATTGGGAGAGTCCTTAGAAAATGTAGTCCACCAACAAAGGAGGTGGCTTTTTGTAACACTCGTTCGACCTATACTTGAGTATTGCTCAGCAGTGTGGGATCCGTACCAGATCGGGTTGATGGAGGAAATAGAGAAGATCCAAAGAAGAGCGGCGCGTTTCGTCACAGGGTTATTTGGTAACCGTGATAGCGTTACGGAGATGTTTAGCAAACTCAAGTGGCAGACACTGCAAGAGAGGCCCTCTGCATCGCAGTGTAGCTTGCTTGCCAGGTTTCGAGAGGGTGCATTTCTGGATGAGGTATCAAATATATTGCTTCCCCCTACTTATACCTCCAGAGGAGATCACGAATGTAAAATTAGAGAGATTCGAGCGCGCGCAGAGGCATTCAGACAGTCGTTCTTCCCACAAACCATATGCAACTGGAACAGAAAAGGGAGGTAATGACAGTGACATGTAAAGTGCCCTCCGCCACACACCGTTGGGTGGCTTGTGGAGTATAAATGTAGATGTAGTAGATGTAGACTGAATCTATGGATTTCGTTAGTAATTATAACAACACTGATCATTGGGAAACCCAATCAACCACATAATACGACAGCGATTGGCATTCATCCGTTCGGCATTACTCCACTCAGCTCGTATAGCCTCATCCCCTTTTGTCTGAGGAAAGTTTATTTCTAGATGCGATGGGGATTCCCCTGGCAGAGACATCACATACACTATGCACACATTCAAAACTCAACTTATGATTCAATCAGAAATGAATTTAAAACATGTTCAAACACCAACAGGGATGCGTTTCAAAGTCATATAAATCAACGTGGGCTGGATGCTAGGCGCTTTGTGAAACAAGATTTTTTTTCCTCGAGAATATGAATTTGGCACCCCCTTTTCCCAGTAGCATCCAGCTGCTTGCTATGACTGCTTGCACAGCCAACAGCCACATTCCTGTGGCCAGAAGGGGGAGATTCTACTACTCAAAAGCAACTCAACAGTGCACATGCATGAGCCCCCTCGTAACTGCTAACACGAATCAAATGTAAACAGTAGTTCTTCACGCTCATCGGAGAGAATTTGTTGTTATGGAGTATTGCATAGTCTTCCTAAAGCCTTTGATACATTTGCTGTTGGCAGACGCTTGCATGAGGACTATGTGTCATCGTTTTATATGGCGCATTTCGTTTACAATTTAAGTTATTTTAATTTTTTTCTCGTTTATATTTTATTGTTGAAGTACGACTCTGCAGTAGTGGGATACAGTACTATCCTTTGTTAGATTAACAGTTCTTACCTGTCAAAATTACAAAAATTTAACTGAAAACTATAACGATGAAAAATTCCCGGAATTCTAAATAATTCCCGGTTTTTTCCCGGATGAAAAAATTCCCAGGTTTTTCCCGGATCTCCCAGTTGTCCCGGGTCATATACATCTTGTTTGTCTCTCTCTCTCTCTCTCTCTCTCTCTCTCTCTCTCTCTCTCTCTCTCCCCCCCCCCCCTCCCCCCCCCCCCCTCCTCCCTCTGTGTCTGCCCCATTTTATTCTTGCATGTGGTGTGCGCATATTGACAACTCAACACTTCTTTTTGGTGAGTGGTCTCTTAAGCTACTCATATTGCTCTCTCACACAGGACAACACCTTTACATTTAGGCATTTTATATCATAAGCTTAGTTGACTGCCACATAGTGCTAATTGTTTAGTTACTATTGTTGGCAACTCTTGATGTGTGGGTGAAGGCAACACAAGGAGGGGGGGGTTACGGACACCTTAGTGGTGAAAGGGTGGCATGCATGAGCAAGTAAAGTAGTTCAGTCAAGTTGTTATTTTGATAACAGATGACCTACTGTTATAGCACCCAGTACATTTCCATAGATGGTGAGCATTTATTGGAGACAAACGTGTTGTCCGGACTGCCCCAGGAAAGCATAAGTGCTTGTTCTCTACACCCATAAACTATCTGACAGACAGAGGAAGCAGCTATCTGTGACTGTTTGCTAATGATACTGTAGTGTACAGCAAAGTGTCATCTTTGAGTGACTGTAGAAAAAGACCACAGAATTTATATTTGGTGTCACAGATGACAGCTTTTTGTAAATGCAGGAAAATGTAAGTTAATGAAAAAAAAGTGTAGGAAAAACAATCCTGTATTGTCTGAACACGATATTAGTTATCTCCTGCTTGACTCTGTCAGGTCTGTTGAATTCTAAGCATAATTGGTGCAAAGCAACATGAAATGAGATGAGCACATAAAGCCGATTGTAGGGAAGGGGAATGGTAAACTTATATTCACTGGGAGAATACGCAGAAAAATTTTTAAAACTTTATTTGAAATGCACCAATTTTCATAAATTACAAACCATAAAATAAATACTGAAAATATTCTCATAGTGATAGTCTGTTCTGAAAATCATAGCATGATCATGCTACTCAAAATACGAACATGTATAAAATCCAGTTGGCACTTCCTGCATTTGTTTGGACACCTTATATATGTTAGATGAAAAATTCACAGCTAAAAATAATGTGGGAATTGCCTTCAACTAATGAACTGCAGGAATATATATAGTATGTACCTCAGGGTCGCACGGTTATGTCTTCTCATTAAAGTTTGAAATAATCTGTTGCACTTTGGTGATCACAATATGGCACAAAGCTGCTGCCAAACAGAAGCTGGGAAATCACACAATCATTGCAGTCTGGAGGGCCACAGAAAAGTGATGCAATTGAGCCAAGTCATATTTAAATCTAAATCCGCATGAGCGTGCAAGGCTAGGGTGAAAAGGGATGAACGAGACCACACACATGACATTAATGTGACTTGTTCTTGAGTATTGCTTCAATGTTTGGAATCCCTACCATGTCAGATTGGAGGAGGACATTGCAGCAATTCAGAGATGTGCTGGTAGATTTGTTACCAGTAGATTCTATCAAGATGCATATATTTAGGAAATGCCCCTTTAACTAAAGTAGGGATCTCTGGAAGGAAGGAGATGTTATTTCCATGAAACACTACTGAGAAAGTTTAGAGAGCAGACAATTGTGAAATCCTGCAGAACAAGCCCACTGCCACGAATGTGTATCTCACATAATGACCACACAAATAAGAAAAATAAAGGCTTGTATGGAATCGTATAAACTGCCATTTTTCCCTTGCTCCACTTGCAAGTGAAACAGGAAAAGGGATGTACTGTGGTACATGGTACCCTCAGCCATGAACTGTATGATGGCTTGCAGAGCATGTATGTAGAACAAGAAGTTGACTGTATCATTCCAAAACCAATTCTTTATGAGCTATGAACACAGCAATAAAATTATCCTTCAGAAGTAATGGAGAAGATTAAGGGCTAAATCTGTATTAGCTGCTATTGAGAAACAAAGCACAGACTCTACCCATGTCAGTATAATGAGTAATAGACTAGGTGACTCACAAAAGATGTAAGACCCACCTTATTTCATGAATGGTTCAAGACATCGAAGCAAGGTTTATAACAAATGATAGAATGCAGAGAGACACGAAATGTTGCTGCAACAAAAACATTCGTAACTCTTGAGTTTACTGAATATTGAAGCCAATATGGTTAATGGAACACTTTACTTTTTTAATGGCATTCAAAAGCTCTACAAAATAAAAGTACAGTGATTTAACAATTGTTATGTTGATGTTGAAACTTCTCTCATAAATAGGCATGAAAGTGCTGAAACTGAATGACAAGACGATCTGAATCAGCTCTTACAGTATAAACAATGCCATGTGGGGTACACACATTTGAAATAGTTTCTTCAAATGCTTTCTGATTTGCATGTAGTTGCATTTACAAAAATTGTACATGAGCTTGTATTTGTCTCACATAAAATAGGGTCAAGAGAAAATAAATTTTATCCAAATAGCATAGCAGTATCTTCTAGTTACGTGTAACAACAAAAGCCTGGCATAAGAGCCCCTTTGGTGTTGTTTATAGCACAACAGATCTGATACTTCTGTGAAAAAATTCAATGTCAATACTGTATAACAAGTGTTATATCACTGTAGTCATCTTTTCAAGAGCTTGTTTCAGTATCTCGATGCACACATAAAATAAAATGTGTGTTACATGTTAGGTTTGACTCAGTGTACATCAATACTACAGAACTTCTGTTACACTACATCACTATTGTGAGAAATTTCAGAATTTACAGAAGAGGCAGAGAAGGAGATTCCGTATCACTACAGCTATTCTCAAAACCTCCAACAGACATTTTCAGATGTTTAAACTAGGGAAATGAGGTAGTAATTTGTGTTAATGAATTATGTCTGAACACCCTTCATTATGCTAACGATGTACAGTTTGCCATTAGTTCAAGTTAACTCCAATAACAAATGAAAAAATGAATGGAAAATTTTGAAAATAGTGCTGGACACCAATTATGATAACACAAAAATGTATAATTAACATATCAAATAGAAAGTAGTACAAATTAACAATGAAGTCATACAACCAGTTTATGACGATTCTTATTTATAGCAGTTTAAGACAATGATCACATGAACATGAAAGGAAATAAACAAAGCAGTAGAACTTTCCTGCAGTTCTTTTGTTGACCTTTAGCAGAACTTTTTACAGCAAGGTTACAATTATGTGAAACAATTCACAGCCAGTGTGTGCTATCTGTATCACTCTACTACAGTGAGACAAGGGCTTTTAATGCAGGAACCATTCAAAAATGAAGAGTTGCTCAGAGTGCATGAGGAATTTTTGAGTAGGGCTTTATCCATAAATAAATTTTGAGTAGAAGATGATGATGACGATGACAACGAAGATGATGATGATTACTGTCGTGGTGGTGGCGGCGGCAGGAAACTAACGTGGGCCAGAGAACAGACTAGGGCGGAAGACATAATGATGCCTATAATGAAAATAAATTGGAAGTGGTCAGGACAAAGAGAATAGATAGTAGAAGGCAAAGGCAGGTTTTTGGGAGATTTCAAGAGGTAAGGAAAGAGCAAGAAGGTGACCAACTGGAAGATGGAATAATGATATTAGAAAACACACAAGAGAAATATGCAGATACTTTTAATTGAAAACTGAAATACATGAGGAATTCTAGAGTAGGGCTTTATCCATCAGTGAATGTTGAGTTGTAGTTGTCGATGATGATGATGATGATGATTTTGACGGCACTGACAATGATGCATGATACTCCTTAATACTAGAGATTTTCCAAAGATAACACACACACACACACACACACACACACACACACACACACACACACACACACACACACACACACACACACACACACAGACAGACAGACAGACAGACAGACAGACAGAGAGACAGAGAGACAGAGAGACAGAGAGAGAGAGAGAGAGAGAGAGTAGGTACTGTTTATGTTGGAAAGCAAACGGCATTTTTTTTACAGTTCATGTAACAAGATTTATGATGTGTTCAATTGAATTTTTAATCCATTAACTCCGAACATGGAACATGGTTTGCATTCACTTCATTATGTTCATGTCCTATGCCTAAAAATTTTTTAATTTAATGGCAATGTACATTGTATTTTGGGAATATACTTCTTTTTCTGCCAATACCATTGAATAAAATTTCAACTAAATTTCTATGACTGGGGTAGCAACACCATTTTGTCATTATACGTATACTCTACTTTTACTTGTAATGTGTTATGAGACTATAAATTTTAGCTCAATTCAGCCACCCCCCCCCCCCCTTCCCATTGTCCATTGCAAAATGTGCTAATGCCTTGATTTTTATTCTAGTCTTATGGAATGTATATTTTACATGCCATTGAAATTAACTTCATGATGGGGTTTATGCCTTGGTGCAACTAGTGTTATTTTATTGGTAGGCTTCGAGAAGCTGAGGTAATTAACCTATGGGCAATATAAAGATAAGACACTTAGATGAAATCCAAATATTCAGAGATACATGTTTGAATTTGTATGATAATATTCATTTTTGCCAATGGCCTCACTGCACTGGGAACACTGGCTCCCGTCAGATCAACAAAGTTAACTGCTGCTGGGCTTGGCTAGCACTTGGATGGGTCACTCCTCGTGTCTGCCAAGTGTTGTTGGCAAGCAGGGTGTGCCCTTGTGAGGCCAATGGAGGAGCTACATGATTTAGAAGTAGCAGCACCAGTCAGGAAAACTGATAATGGCCAGGAGAGCAGTGTGCTGACCACATGCCCCTCTGTATCTGCATCCAGAGACACCTAAGGGCTGAGGATGACATGGCGGCCGATCGGTTCCATTGGTCCTTTGAGGTCCATTTGGACTTTTTTTTTAATATATTTATTCTTGCCTTTACATAAGACTTTTATTACTATACTTGTATTGCACATTTATGGTAATTTATATTACTGCCACTAAACTCTATATCTGGGAGTTAAGACCAATTTTCTTGGATTATATCACATCTGGCTTGTCGTACTTAGGTCTTTAAGTTGTACATAGTATTATTCTATTTCGCATATTCTGTCGCTTCCCTCAACTGCTCCCCATAAACTGCCAGGTCACTCCACGTTTCAGTATACCAAATTATGATAGCATTTAGAAATTCTAATGTAATTGCTATCCTACTTGATGTATTTCCTTTATGATGTTTCCAATGTTTTTAATGTCTTGGAAGTGAAATTACGTGCATTTCTCAGAGGAAATTAACATACATCACTACATATTTATGGGGCAATGTTAGTTTAGTACCCATTAAATCTACATCTACACACATACATACATACTCTGTAAGCCACTGTACGGTGCATGGACTTGGTTCAATGTCTCCCTTTAATCCACCTTCCTGGTGGGGAATCTCACACATTCAAGTATTATTCAAGAATGGATAACACTTGTGTTCTACACATGGTCTCTATGATAGATGAGATACATTTTTCTAGATTTCTGGCAATAAACAAAAGTCAGCCATCCCTCAACCATTTGCCTTCCCTGCAACAAACCTTATGTATCCATACAATTTTGTATAGCTTTGTAACATTATGCCTAGATATTTAATCGACATGACTGTGTCAAGCAGCACACCACTAACCTGAATATTACAGGATTGCTAGTCCTACACATCTGCATCAACTTATAATTTTTCTACATATCAAGGAAGCTGCTATTCATCACACCAAATATTACTGATAGATTTGTTTGTTGGACCTAAAATCCCTTGTAGGTCTTTTTTTATGTTCTACACAGCTAAGCCTTCTATGAACTTCACTGTCATCAGTTTAGAGAACACAGTTCTTAGAAATCAGTCCCATTTTAAGTAGGACTTGAGATTTGTTTTTTAGCTTCACTGACAAAGGTACTTAGTCAAAATGTGGAAAGGAAAATTGAAAGTGCATTATGAAAGGATCAGTCAGATTTTCGGAGAAGCACGGGCATGTGAGAACTAAACTTAGTGCAGCACTCAATAATACAGCAGATTTAAGAAAAAGCAAAGAAAAACACTGTATACGTCAATTTGGAACTTGAGATAGCTGGTACCTACAAAATGCAAATGAAGAAAAAGAAAACTTAAGTAATGGTGGATGAAGCAGGTGGCTATGCTGGAGGACTAAATGTTAAACTAGGACAAGAGACTTGAAGATATGACAAATTTTGACAACTCTTAAACAGATTAGATAAACAATGAAGATGCAATAAAGACATAAAGGGAAAAGCTATACAAGGCAAAAATAATTTCTACAAAAAGGAAAGGTCTGATTATATGCTTCTCTGCCGATTTTAAGAAGGCTTATGATTCAGTCAATTGGGAATCCCTTTTTATCATCTTTGAAGAATAGGAACCTACCCCCAAAACTTTAATTTCCATCAGACAAACACTCCATAATTCAACCTCCAAAGTAAAATTTGTGGGCGACGTATTAGAATCATTTCCAATGAAAACGGTGTACGGCAGGAATACAATCTTTCACCTATCTTCTTTAATCTGGTTTCGGACAAAATATTACAAGAGTAAGTAAAAAGAAATTAAAAACCAAAACTATTGACAAACCACACTACTTTGAATACCTAAAATTATAACCAAATGTCTTGGTGAGCTATCACAGCCGAGTCACTGAATAAATGTGAACTCCCAAGGAAATGGCTGAAAGAATTTTTCTCTACATATCCTTCCAAAAACTAAGTACATCTGTTCAAAACATATTACTTAAAAGCTGACCACAAAGTATGGAAAAATCGAGTGAGTCCCATGCATCAAGTATTTACGCAAAACCCTTGAACCTACAGAGGGAGAGAACACAGCACAGGAAACTTGGATGCAAACACTTACAAGAGATAATGTTAAAAATCTACATTCAAAGTAAACAATTTATTTCCATACACATGAAAAACAGGCACTCCAACATCGTCATCTAGCCTGAAACTTGTAAGCTAGCAGAATGCTTACGCTCCACAGAAAAGGTGATCTGGAGGATACCCTAAAAGTAGAATGTAAAATTTTAGGAGAGGTACTCAGCACCAAAAGAACAGAAAATGGATACGGACTACAATCCTGAGAAACACCCCGAAAAACAATTTCATCTCACGGCATACATCATAAAAAGAAGACTGAAATGTTATAGGCACAGCCACAGGCTCCCAACAACAATATTTACTCACAAAATAGAGACAATAACTTGAAACCATACCCTGGATGCAGCAGGACAAAAAATTGACAGATGGGAAGTACTGCCAGTGAATTAGGTCACCACCCTAGCAGGGACAAAGTGGGAGCTGCATGGAGAGCTTGCATGATCCAACAGGTTTCAATCAGACATAATAATAATAATAATAATAATAATAATAATAATAATAATAATAATAATAACAATAATAATAACAAGAAAAAACAAAAAAAGGTTCGGTAAAATCTCACAACAAGAAGCGATAGAGCAGAAATTACAAGCATCGGCCAAACGACTTATAAGATACAAAAAAAGTGAAAATAGAAGGAAACATAACCGAACATTCAAAAAAACCAAAAGAAATTTTACCTCACAAACCAAAAGAAATTTTATCAGGCAATAGATAACACACACATTAAAATAGACAATCCACCAAACATAACAGACATGGAACACTTCTGGAGCAACATATGGTCAAACCCAGTACAACATAACAGGCATGCACGGTGGATACAAGCAGAAACAGACACATATAAGATGATACCACAAATGCCTGAAGTGATAATTTTTTCAACATGAAGTCACCCAAGCAATTAATTCTACACACAATTGGAAAGCCCTGGTAAAGATAAAATCACACATTTGCTATACATGGATGATCTAAAACTACTGGCAGCAACAAATCAACAAAGCAACCAATCACTAAAGATAACAGAAGTATTCGACAATGATATAAATATGGCTTTTGGAACAGACAAATGTAAGAAAAAATACCATAGTCAAGGAAAACACACTTAACAAGAAGATTACATATTGGATAACAACAAAAATACTGAAAACAGAATTGACAGCAAGAAACAAGACAAAAGCTAAACTTACACGATCACAATGCCACAAATACAGAATACATCACATACAATCAGCAACAGAGAGATTCACATTAAGCAGAAAGGAAGGAGGAAGGGGATTTATTGACAAAAAACCTACATTATGAACAGGTACACCATTTAAGAAAATTCTTTATAGAACGAGCAGAAACCAGCAAAATACACGAAGCAATCACTCATATAAATACATCAGCTACACCACTGCAATTTCATAACCACTTCTACAACCCTTTAGATCATATAACATCAACAGTTATGAAGAAAGTAAATTGGAAAAAGGAAACACTACAAGGCAAGCACCAGTATCATCTAATACAGCCACACATTGATCAAGACGCATCCAACACATGGCTAAGAAAAGGCAATATATACAGTGAGACGGAAGGATTCATGATTGCAATACAGGATCAAACAATAAACACCAGATATTACAGCAAGCATATTATTAAAGATCACAATACCACAACAGATAAATGCAGACTTTGCAAACAACAAAGAAACAGTAGATCACATCATAAGCGAATGTATAGTATGAGCAAATACAGAATACCCCAGAAGACATGACAATGTAGCAAAAATAATACATCAACAACTTCCTATACAGCATAAACTAATAAAACAACACGTTCCCACATACAAGTATGCACCACAAAATGTACTGGAGAATGATGAATTCAAATTATACTGGAACAGAACCATTATAACAGATAAAACACCACCACATAACAAACCTGGCATCATACTCACCAATAAAAAGAAGAAATTAACACAACTAATCCAAATATCCATACCCAATACAACAAATATACAGAAGAAAACAGGACAAAAAATTGAAAAATACATCCAACTGGCTGAGGAAGTCAAGGACATGTGGCATCAGGATAAAGTTGACATTATAGCAATTATACTATCAACTACAGGAGTCATACCACACAATATCCACCAGTACATCAACGCAATACAGCTACATCCAAACATATATATACAACTACAGAAGTCTGTAATTATTGATACAGGTTCAATTATCCGAAAGTTCCTAAATGCAATGTAACATACCGTACAGTTAAAAGGAAGTCACGCTTGATCAAGGTCCACTTCACTTTCCGTTTTTAACCAGACATGTTTGAGAAAGGAAAGAAATAATAATAATAATAATAATAATAATAATAATAATAATAATAATCCATGAGACTAGAAAAAGTTCAAGAAAAATTATGTTTGAAGCACAGTTCTGTATTATTGTGATGCAAGGCATAGACAATGGGAAGGTGGGGGAAGGGGGAGGGGGGGGGGATTTAATTATAGAGGCCTTTGAAATTCAGTGTTAAAGGAGACTGCTGAAGATCAGAGGGATTAAATGAGTAAGGAATAAAGATGTAATGCAATGAGTCAACAAGAAACAATGTCTAACAAAGAACATAATAAAATGAACTTATAGAACACCTAGATGCATATGACGTGAGTTGTTGCTGTAATGCTGTGGAATGGCACAGTTACACTGAAATGAAGAGGATAGCTGGAGTGCAACAGAGATGGAGAGCTGCATTAAACTAGACTTACGATAGATAGCAATAGTATATTAGTTTCCAAGAACCTGGTTTATGCTGCTTTCCTTAAATGCTGCACCCTTTAATGATTTTATCAACTCTTTCAGAGCATCCACACGTACATACTATATGAATGTTGCAGATAATCCTACTTACATTAAATTTTTCAAGAGTTTCTGACTCGCTCAGATATTCAAGCCTTATAGTAAACAGTTGACCATTGTGAATGTAACAGCCAGTGAAGGACAAAAGTTAATTTAAAAACCTATTGTGTAATGTTATAAAGTCACATGAAACAATATTCCTGTAGCCCAAGTACATTTAGATATCCATAAATGTACCATTAACCTAGAGGAGAGACAAGAACAGTACAATATGTGTAGCCAGTGTTATCATAGGTTATAAATTAGATGCATAATTAATAAATAATAGTTTTTAATTATTTAACTCTGAACATGGTTGCAGTGCATTTCATGATATAACACATGCTTGTTTTAAGGTTGCTGAATAAGAGCTCCAGCTGTGTATCAGCAATTTGGAAATTTGTGGTAAATTCCTATGGGACCAAACTGATAATGTCATCAGTCCCTTGACTTACACACTACTTAATCTAACTTAAACAAACTTACCCTAAAGACACCACACACACCCATGCCCGAGTAAGGACTCGAACCCCTGACAGGGGTAGCCACATGAGCCATGGCAAGGCGCCTTAGACCACACGGCTATCCTGCGTGGCTGTGTATCAGCTGTCTTTACAGCATCAGACCACCATGTTAGATGCAGAAAATCAAAAGGAAGAAAGGAAAATTAACATTTACTACTTCATTGCTAATGAGACCATTAGAAACAGAGCTCAAGTTTGGATTTGGAAAAGAAATCAACTATGACCTTTTCAGAGGAACCAACTGTGTCATGTCACAAGCAGTTTGGGGAAACCATGGAAGTCAAATTTGACTGGCTGAACAGGTATTTTAAATGTACCTCCCGAATGTGAGAACTGTGCGTTAACCACTGTGATACTTCACTAAAGGGTAGTCAGTCACAATGCTTAAAAGCTAACAGAAAGGACACTTTGAAACTGCAATTCTTGTTTAGTTTATTCACTTCTGAGTGCAGGTATCCTCCTACCCACACTTCACTCATAGGCAGATGACCACAGTGTAACTCCATGAAGGAAGGAAGGAAGGAAGGAAGGAAGGAAGGAAGGAAGGAAGGAAAATTAGGGTTTAACATCACCATCAATGATAAAATCATTAGAGACTGTGCATAATTTCAGAAGGGGGAAGGAAATTGAGTGCAACCTTGCAAAGGCAATACTGAGAATCTAAATCTCAATGGGGGTTTGAAGCACCACCATCCTAAATAAGAATCCAAACAGCAATAAATGGTAAAATGCATAAGGATATCCCAACAGATTAATAAGAGCTATACTGGTTGAACTCACCACTTTCAGAGCTTTTCAAGTTGTTGTCCTTCTCAGTTAACTCCATTTTCATGCTTTCTATTTTTTCTCTCAGTTCCTTAACAGTTGCAGTCAGAGATTTATTCTCTTTCATAATATCTTCCTTCTCTTTTTGATTATCTGACAAAAGTTTCTTCATATCTTCCAAGGCCTTCTCCTGACTGCCCATTAGCTCTGCAGCTTTCTCACACTGCAAAACACAGGATCTCATCAAACTAACTCAAACATTGACATCTTTTCATTTGTAGTGGAAATTGTGATAACTTGTGTTTGGCTGCCACTGAAATATTAAGTTAAATTCCCTTCTTAAAATGGAAAGCAGAAAATACATACTTGGTTATACAAATGGAGATCACTTGCAGCCACAGAATTCTAACATTTATTGCACCATGTGTACAAACTGAAATACATAATGAACAAACCCAGCTAAAAATTTATAATCAAATAGCCAGGTGTCAAGAAAGGTAAGATTTTGTTTTGACAACATATCTACGGGTTCATCTGGCCAATACAGCTGTGGCTATGTCTCGTTCAACAGAGTAACTTCCGTCATCATAGCAGGTAACGGAAACATAGGTCCCGTAGTATTATATATAGTCCTGTTGATTAACATTCTACTACCTCGCAACGCTTAATGTTTTGCCCCTACAAATTTCCCTTGCTCATAACAACTAGCAACCATTACTACGTCGTCATATACTGAGTGTATCCAATGTAAAAATGTTCTCTGAATATACAGTTCAGGAATGGTCACCTCTTTTCAGCAAGGACATCCCTCTGTTTTAGTTCTGAACAATTGCACGATGCATGTGCTCCAACCTATCACAATATCACGAATTAGGCATATGGTGACTACCGCCATCCCCTTTTTACTCTCTTGGAATTGCGCAGTACCATTACTATCACCTTCTGTGTCTGCTCCTGTAATCATGCATATGCCCTGAGCAACTGTCTTTGCTCCTTTGAGACCTCTCTCAGCCTTCTCCCATTATCTGTTGCACCCATGTAGAGCGGCCACAAAGAAATGACTAAAAAATTCCTTAATATTTCCAGGTTTTCCAGCAAACTTTGTAATACTTTTACCTGATTCTGAAAATTGTATTCATATTATAAAGACAGTTTTAATCGTTTTCTAACTACCAATAAATAAATCTTGTAAAAAAATTCACAAAAATTAAGAAGGCACATTCAACTTTGTTTATTTAAATAGTTTTTTTTATTTTATTCATTTTTATTACGTTGCCATAGTTGGTATTTTATAAGCAATTTAACACTCTTATACAATTTAAGCTAAGACTTGTAGTATGAACTAATACAATTAAAATTCTAATATCTGGTAGATCAAATTATTGAAAATTTTTACAACAGACATTAATAGCTCGAATCTCAGCTACAAGATTAGCTTTTCTGATCCCAAATCATTCTCCCCCCCCCCCCCCCCTTTCTTCAATTTCTATAAGTTTTCTTTTCGGAACTTCTGATTCATTTTTCTGACATTCAGTTTCTTCTCATAGTTTTGAATGTGAGTTCTGGTAAGAATGAAAAAGATTTTGGAACATCAAGTGTTGCAACAGCTCCAATAGTTTCACTCTGGATAGAGTCATATACTAATTGTTGAGCAATTAACATTTCATTTTTCATATTCTGAAGTAAGCATTCAGAATAGACAGATAAAACTCTTTCAATATTAGATTGCCATGACAAAGTCAAAATTATCTTTAACAGTTTCACTAATAATTGGGGATTCACTCAAAAAAATTATCTACGCGCCTGTAAGCCTGTGAAGAATTTTTCAGAAGTTTTTCGGTCAAAGGCTGAGAACAAACTGTTGTATTGCAGCTGATGAAATTACTTGAGATTACAACAGATCCAATTATTTTCATTCAAAATAGTGAAATGACTTTCAGTCTTCCACTTCTGACTTTAACAAAATGTACAAGACTTGGATGAAAACACGAGACTGCTTTAGAAAGCTTATCCAGTTAAGGTGATTGCATCAACAATTTTTCCATAAAAGCTAAGAAAACAGTTGTGGAATCGAAAGATCAGTGACCATTATTTTTTTAATTCTTTGATAGCTTTCTTTAGAAAGTTTTTTTGCACCAAATTTTAAGTCTGTACTTGATAAGGAATCAGACTTCAGTACATCTGCATTATATTTTGAATAACTGCCACAAAAGAGCTATGCAGAAACAGTGCCATAGGAGCATTAGTTTGATATTCATGTAAGAATGGTTGTGACCCAGTTGCAAATGACCAAAAGAATTCTAATTTCACTGGCAAGAAATGGTCTGAAAGAGCCCCAGTTACAATTCTGTAGCTGGTGCTAGTCAGTTCTTTATCACACTGTAAACCCTCCACCATTTTTTTAAAATTCCAAATAATTTTAATACCATGAGCAGCAACATTTTCATTTTCCACCCAACAGATTGCACAACATTTTTCAGAATAAGGATTTGATCCTGAATATTCTGTTAATTGTGCGCAATGAGTCAGCAAGTCTTAACAGATAATAAACTGAGTGGAAAGACTGAGTAATATCTCAACTATTGACTTCAATTCTACATTTAAATGCACCATTCATGATATGAAGACTGCAACTGCCCATATGAAGTATCATTGGATCACCGATTTGTTTAGTAGACTGCAGGTCGGATTTCAGATGTCGGAAAAATTTATGATTACATTTGGTCCATCCATTGAGATTTGTAAAATTTTATTAAGGCATAAAGAGGTAGAACTGTTTCCTTGAATGATAGACAAAGATCAGAAGCGCTTGCTCTAAAACCTACACCTGCTCTACACCTTTGCTTCTGCCATTTGCCAATAGGTGGCGACAATGGTAAGTAGCAGTCGAAAGAAACAGATCACAGATGTCAGGCAGTTAGCTTGGATCTTGGTCAACAAAACCGCATTCAAACATTAGTCGAATTGTGTCTTCATCATACAGTTGTTCTTGATTGAAAAATGTCAATTTACAAACCTAATTCTTGTCATGTGCGCGAGGTGTTACTGTCCTGTTTTAATATGATGAAAACAGCAGCTGAGTCTCATCGAATGCTCTCAAGTACGTATGGTAAGGGCGCTATTAGTAAAAGAATGTGTGAGTGGTGTCAATGCTTCAAGAACAGTGATTTTAATGTCGTAGACCAGCATAGTGGTAGAAAAGAGAATGTTTACGAAGATACAGAATTGGAGACATTGCTGAGTGAAGACTTGCGTCAAACTCAAGAAGAATTGGCACGATTAGTAGGAGTGGCACATCAAGCCATTTCAAAATGTCTCAAGGCTATGAGCATGCTGCAGAAAGAAGGAACTTGTGTACCATGTGAGCTGAAACCAAGAGATGTTTAACAGCATTTGTGTGTTTGTGAACAGTTGCTTCAAAGGCAAAAATGGAAAGGATTTCTGCATCGCATTGTGACCGGGGACGAAAAATGAGATCATTACGATAACCCTAAACGCAAAAATCATGAGGATATCCCAGCCATGATTCCACGTCAACGGCCAAACCGAATATTCACGGCTCCAAGATCATGCTGTGCACTTGGTGGGACCAGCTCGGTGTTGTGTACTATGAGGTGTTAATACCGTTAAAAAAATCAAAGGTGCTCGTTATCAAATGCAATTAATGCATTTGAACAAAGCATTGAAAGAAAAAGCTGCAATACAGAGAGAGGCACCATAAAGTGATTTTGCAGCATGGCAACGCTCAACTCCATGTTGCAAAAGGGGTCAAAATGTACTTGGAAACGTTAAAATGGGAAGTCCTACCCCACCTGCCATATTCTCCAGATATTTCTCCTTCTGACTATCCCTGTTTAGACCAATGGTGCATGGCCTGTCTGACAAACACTTACAATCTCATGAAGAAGTCACAAATTGGATCGATTCATGGATCGCTTCAAAAGATGAACAATTTTTTCAATGCGGGATTCGTACACTGCCCGAAAGATGGGAGAAAGTAAGTAGTGGCCAGTAATGGAAAATACTTTGAATGATACATGTGTAAACAATTTGCTTCATTAAAGCCTCAAATGTTGTGGGAAAAACAGCAGAAGCAAAGCTGTACACCTTGTAGTATTCTTCTTTCTGGGCCTTCTACAGTATGGCAACCTGAGATGGATAGGTATCAATATCACCTCTTCTCCACTCAGAAGCCTGCTGTCTCTGAACTGCATATTTTACCACCCCAACAATAAAGCCTATCTTAACTCAATCACATAACCTTATCTAAAACAACACTAATCCCCTATGCTATACACAAAAGAACAATATTCAGAAATCACAACACGTATCAGTTATTTCCTTGGCATTGATACCACTTCTGTTGCTCATTCTTCCGCTTCCTCTTCTTTGCCTCTTTCCTCGCTCTCACTAATATCTCTCAAGGAATTGCCTTTGGTGTATACTTGAATGATCATAGCCGTCCACTGAGTGCAGTTGTTGACCTTGTTGAATACTGCAGCTTTACATTTACTGGTGATGTGTTTTCAGTTACTTGGTATGGGCCCTGGTACCATGTTACAAACTACTTTGCTTTTCCTTCAGAGTATATGGGTTCGATAAATCACCAACTGGCCTTCTTTATACTGAGGCAACATCCCCAATCTCTTCACTGCCTCTTCCTGCTTCTCCACATTTTCCTCTCCGATCTTCGAAATTCGTGGACAGATGCACCACCACCACCACCACCACCACCACCACCACCATTCCTGCCTCTTTTCTGGCTTATTACGATGTTGAATGGTGATGGAATCTTCTTTCCATACACAGGATGTACACGGGGACAAGGAAAAAAAAATCCCGGATTATTCACGGATATCCCGTTTAAAAAACATGCTTTTTCCCAGGCAAAAATACAGTTTTTCCATGCTGTGTGACAGTAGGTTTTCCATAGATTTTCCCTCGGAACTGTAAAACTTATCAATCCTTTGAATGGTTAACGTTTTACACACTTGTGTGGAACTTCCCGGGGAAAAAAAAAAGTAAAGTAAAGACGGGGAAGAGAGGTTTTGGAAAGACCTTTGATTTGCAGCAACATATATGCTGCATATTTTTGTATTACGAACGTATAAATTCGAATTACACCAAACACAGTAAGTTAGTTTCCGGAGCGTAGAAACCGAGGTTGTGATGTCCTTTTGTAAGCCAATCATATCTCATGCCTTGTGATCTTGCCAGCCGATGACAGTAGCTATTCAAAGCATAGGACACATTATAGTCAGCCAATAGCAAGATCACTGGTTATGTCGTGCGAACACACAAAGAGGAAAAGTTAATGTTAACTTTACATTAATATACATAGTATAGCTACAAGACACGCTAAGTTTTCACATATAATATTGGTCTCTAAGATTAACAAGCTACAACAGAAGTTAAGCTTTCACATATAATACTGTTCTTTTTTGTGTGTGTTATATTTTAAGATACATCACACAAATGTGCCAGTAAACTTAAAATTATGACATAAATGTCTGGGCTCAAAATTCTTGTAAGTGGCTGGTCCTCAGTGTTCAGTTTTAAACCCTCTGTGATTTAGAAATTCATCCAACGTTCTCACACGTAACATAATTCATCATGCATAAAAAGAAATTTACTTTAAAAGTAATGCTTTTCGCACCACCATTCGCAATACAATCCAGAGACTGTTACAAATAGGTTCAATTTACCAGTTGCCAGAGAGTGCCAGAAAACAGGCATTATTGTGTGTACGCAGCTGCAGGGGTGTAGGACGCATGCATGTTCGTATGTATAAAGCACTAAGAGAGCTTACAAGACACCATAAAAGAAACAGGGCATCAGAGGATACTCTGAAGAGCATCATAATTTCGTAAACTACACTAAAATGCATAATTCGGCTTGAAGCGCACATTGTTTTTTTCCAGATTCACAATGAAGTAAGTCCCATCTGATATTAAGCTTTTCAGTTTGGTTTTTGGAATGTAAATTTTCTTGGAATACCAGTACTCTCTGATCTCATTTTGGTTCTTTATTATGGCATAATGCCATACATGGCAGATTATGGAAACATGCAATTGAAATTCAGCAAACAGTTCGAACTAGCCAACACTGTGGAATGGAACACATCGTTACAAATAAAATGATTGCTTCAGCAGAAAGATCAATAAAGCCAAATTCCTTTAGCAAACTTGCAAAAACAACTTCTTTGTTCTGCAAGGCGATTAATGTTTGACTGCTAATAACTCGGAAACAAAATAAAATCAGAAAACTGAAACTAATAAAATATTTTTGTCCTCTGTAATTATGTGAATGTATTTTAATTCACATGATAACTTCCGACCACAGAAACCCGTTTTGTTTTCATTTGATGTGGGAGCTGTAAATGAAGAGGAGCAACGAAATCACTCAACGCAAACACGGTTCACGTTGAGACTAACGCCCTCCCCACTACCACTCAGACAGTTCTGTGCATGCGCAAATCTGGCAGCTAGGGCGCGCGAGAAAAAATTCTCTCTTTTGCATCTGGCTGCTTACTGTTACTGCCGATACAGCTAACAGCCAGACTTCAAGTAGCAGAAAGCGGGAGAAGGTTCTGCTCATATGAGAGTCAACTTCCCATGCACATCAGCCAGCTGGCAACTGGTCAAAGGAACCTAATGTGAACAGTTGTGACGTCGTGCTCATAGCAAGCAGTTTATTGTTACGAAGACTTACATAGTCTTCACCCTACGGCCTTTGACATATTTTTACTATTTGCAGACGCTTGTGCGTGCTCGGTGTTCTGTTGTTGTAAACTGCGCATTTCCTTTGCCACTAAAGTTTTATTTTTTTCCTCTCGCTTACATTTTATTCTGCAGCATCATTCTCCAATAGGAGGATACAGCAACATTCCTTGCTAGAGAATCAATTCTTACCAGTTAAAACTACAAAAATTTAACTGAAAGCTAAAACAATGTAAAATTCCCGGGTTTTTCCCGGTTGTCCCGGGTCGTATACACCTTTACACCTTGCATACACAACCTCGAATTGAAGCAACCTCACCCATGCTAGTGGGCACTTTTGAGTTGTACCCACTAACTATCAAGGCTAGATACATGTCCAGTTCGAATAGTATGCACTCATGTAATAGCTAAGCATTTTTCCAATTGTCCTATGAACTCATTCTGTCCTCCTGTTAGTTTCCAGGAGAAGTGGACTAATTCTCAACCTTTTTTTTTATTTTACTTTTCACAAATGACATGTCTCTCATCAAGTCTGACATGGATTTCAACCCCTGGATCATAATTATTGTATCCAGCACCACAAACTTCAATATCCAGCCATTAACCGATGACTGCATGACTATGACTGACTGCCTGCCCATTTGTCTGGCATCAGCTCCAGCTCAATTCAATGAGAAAAATGATATATGATGGTCAGCACACAATGATTACCTGCTGATGTTCAGTTGAATGGGCCTAACATGTCCATCCCAATGAAACTAAATGATTCCGTTGCTTCTGGCAGTCTCTACAACAGCACCTGCTTCCGATGTAAGCCCTTGCACTGTGTATAAGCCATGCGATTTCTGACAAACCAATCAATTTTATTCTTTCTGAATGGAATTTTCACTCTGCAGCAGAGTGTGTGCTGATATGAAACTACCTAGCAGATTATAACTGTGTGCTGGACCGAGACTTAAACTCAGGATCGTAGCCTTTCACAAGCAAGTGCTCTACCAACTGAGCTACCCAAGCACAACTAACGTCCCGTCATCACAACTTCAATTGGTAGAGCACTTGCCCGCGAAAGGCAAAGGTCCCAAGTTCGAGTCTCAGTCTGGCACACAGTTTTAAACTGCCAGAAAGTTTCATATCTGCGCACACTCTGCTACAGAGTGAAAATTTCATTCTGGAAACATCCCCCAGGCTGTGGCTAAGCCATGTCTCTGCAGTATCATTTCTTCCATGAGTGCTAGTTCTGCAAGGTTCGCAGAAGAGCTTCTGTGAAGTTTGGAAGGTAGGAGACGAAGTACTGGCAGAACTGAAGCTGTGATGATGAGTCATGACTTGTGCTTGGGTAGCTCAGTTGATAGAGCACTTACCCGCGAAAGACAAAGGTTCCGAGTTCTAGTCTCGGTCTGGCACACAGTTTTAATATGCCAGGAACTTTCATCATTCTTCCTACCCTTCATCCAGTACTTTTCTTCCACACACTAATTTATTGCCTTTCATCCCCCTTGGCCTGATAAGCAGTGATCACGCATTTTACTTAACACTTTCTGCTTCAATTCTGCTACCATCACCACCTGTGGCACTAAATTTCATTTCTCTACATAGTAATCTGTCATGCTTAGTAAACTGCTGTTGGTTGCCATACTGTCTACATTCTTCATCCGCACTGTGTACTAGTCCCAAAGGTCCTGACCTAGTGGTTGTACAACTGGTCTTCCTGGTTAACCTGTCCACATTTTTGTGCTTCTTCCCTGTTTTATGGACTATTTCGTACTCAAATTCACTGATTTTTAATGCCCACCTTGTCAATTTACTTTGAATCCTTGTAACTATCTCAAAGCAGCATGGTTCATCACTATTTTTAACTTTCTTCTGTACAGGTAACACAACAAGTATGTTACCCCATACACCAAAATAAGATACCCCACATCTTGGATCACATCTCTGGCAGACGCACGTCACGATGCTCTCACTAAGTTAAGTGATTAATATTGAAATAAGAGCTAATTTAGTCAATATTGCACTTTAAACTAGAGCATTTACTTCTTTGCAAGGCTATCTATTGAAGGTTTCACTTTTCTGAACATATTTAGATTGAGAACAAAGTATTTCGTAAAGGCCAATAGTCATTAGTTTTGTTTACACTTTAGGTGTAAATTTGGATCAAGTGTAGATCTTTATTTTTCTTACTGGACTTAGCAGCTCAAAGTTAAATTAATTTGTGTCTGTCATACAGAGTTTAGGTAGTTAGGCCTAGTTAAAACTTTAAAAAGTTTACATTAGTGTTAGTTACGTATTAGTACAGCCTACAAAACTTAAGTGCTCTTTTGCCAAGTTGTTCTCTGCTTTTGTGTAATTTTTTATCAAGCCATGTGTGACAAATGTGGTGGTTGCTGTAAAAAATCTGAAGGAGGGAGTGTTCTGTGAAGACTGTAGGTTACGGTTTCATTGGGGCGAATGTAGTGGTGAGGTAACAGAGGTAGATAATGAGGCTCTTCAATGGCAATGTAGGTTATGTAGAAAGGACAGAAAAATTTCTGAACTGTAGTCAAAAATTTGTGCTATTAGAGCTGAATTAGAAAATGTGAATTTGGAATTATGTAGGCTAAAGGAGGAAAGAGAGATAGGGTGCTGGGAAAAGGTAGTAAGCAAAGGGCGAAAAAGGGAAACTACTGAAGAAACTTTAGAAATTGTGTTAGTAAATCAGTTTGGCTTGCTAGTGGAGGAAGGACCTCACCCATATGTAGCTGACTGCAAGTTGAAGCAGAGTATTAGCTTAAAGGAAAAAAAAGAGACAGGTTGGGATCAAATCAGAGTAGGAAAAGAAGAATTTTGCTTCAAGGTAGCAGTCAAGGGAGGCGTGTAGGCCAGCAGCTTCAGGTGAATTTAGGTGAAGGGTACCAGACCACAAGTTTTGTGAAACCAAGTGCTAGCCTTATCCAGGTGACAGAAAACTTAGGTCAGCTATGCAGAGACTGAGAAGAAAGATCAAATAATTATAGTTGGGGGAGCAGGAAACAGCCTGGCTATGAATCAAAGATATAGTATTAGGAGTGACCTGGATACAATAGGAGCAGAAATTGGGCACATAAATGTGTGGTTTGTGGAGGTCTTTCAGCACCATGATTGGCCCTGGGTAAACACTGCTGTAAGGCATGTTACAACTGAGCTGAATGGGATGCTCCACACACCAGCAAAATCTCACACAAGTGTTATTCCAGTTGATGCTATTGGTAGGTGGGGATACACTACACATGACCTGCACCAAAATAAGAAGGGGAAAGATAAGTTAGTTTCCTTATTAGCAGATACTGTTAAGGAGGGCCACAGTCAGACAAGGGATGATCCCAGTGGTTAATGGGACCAGGCAGACATGTTTTTTAGGTCAAAGGCCGAAGTCCCGACAAACAACAATCAAGAAAGATAGAATAAAAGAAGCTTCATGTGCAGTAAATAGGGATAAAGGTAATGGTAGTATCAATTTACTTCATCAAAATGTCAGAGGAATAAAAAATAAAGTAGGTCAGATGTTAGTATGTTTAGATGATTTCAAAAATGAGATTGATATACTTTGTCTATCTGAACACAATGCAATTGTGGGGATGGAAAGTGTCAGTATAATTTAGCATCTTACACTTGCAAATCTAGGATGGATAAACGGGGAGTTGCCATTTACACAAAACAAGAGTAAGGACAAAACCATAGGAATAAGCAAATTTTGTGCTGATCAGCACTTTGAGGTTTGTGCATGTGAACTACAGCTTGATATTAGCAACAGTGTACAGGTCCCCATTACAAGATTGGGAGCTATTTTAAAAAAAAGTTTGACTATTATGCTGTCTGTCAGACAAAAAGGAGAAGTTATTAATCTGTGGTGATTTCCTTGTAAACTTTATAAGCAATTCTGATAGAAAAAGTGAACTAGAAGTGTTAACAACATATAACTAAGAATCAGTGATCAGTTTCCCTACACGTATAGCTCAAGACAGCAGCACTGTAATAGATAATGTATTTTTACAGTACGAGGATGTAAAACTAACACGTACTTTCACTGTGATAAATGGATTATCAGACCATGATGCACAACTGATAAACTAAGAAAACGTAGCAGCTTGCACAGTTCAGAAACCATTAAGTGAAAGTGTAAAGCTGGTCAACCAGATATCTATAGAGCACTTCAGAGAAAGTTGAAGGAATGTTAATTGGGGAGATGTACTGAATTAGCCAAATGCAAGTAATAAATGTAACACTTTTCTTGATATATTTATATCCCTTTTTGAATATTGTTGCTCCCAAAAAATTACTAAATGTAACACCAAACAGTTTTCAAAGAAACCGTGGATTACTACAGGTATTGAAGTGTCTTCAGAAAGAGAAAGAAAATTGTGTGAGGTAGCAAGAATTAGTAAAGATCCAGAACTAATTTAACACTATAAAATTTATTGTAACATACTGATAAAAGATGTCAGAAAATTAAAATATCTATATATTTGGGACGAAATTAACAACTTGGTTAAAAAAATCAAATCCGTGGGGAGAGTCAAGAAAATTAACCAGTAGGGTATGTAGTATTAACATTAAGGAGAATGAGACCATCTTAACCAACAATACACTAAAGTATTTAACAAACATTTCTGAAGTGTAGGTGCAAAATTGGTGAGAATAGTTCAAAAGAAAAGGCCGAGTAGTACATAGAGGAGCCAGTTTTGAGAAGTCCTTGTCAGATTAATTTTCATCTAGCGCTTGTGACATAAGGAAAGTCATTTAATATTTGAAAAACAAATGTGTTGGAGTAGAAGACATCTCTAACAAGATATTAAAACAATGTGGAGCAGTTCCAGCTGATGTTCTGTGTCACATCTGTAATGCATAACTAACTCAAGGTATTTTCCCAGACAAGTGAAAATATGCAATTATCAAGCCTCTCTACAAAAAAGCAGACACCACAGAAGTCAATAATTACTGGTCAGTATTCCTGATCGCAGCATTTTCACAAATTGTAGAGAAAGTAACGTACCCAAGAGTGGTTAGCAATCTCAGCAATAATGGGATACTTAGTAAATCACAGTTTGGATTTCAAAAATGCTGTTCTAATGAGACAGCAATATACACCTTCACTGCCCATATAATACAGTCTATAAATAGTAAAACGTCACCAACAGGAATTTTCTGTGACTTATCCAATGCATTTGATTGTGTGAACCATGACATTATGTTACAGAAGTTATGATTCTACGTTCTAAATGGAGCACCATATGAGTGATTAAGTCATACATACAGAACAGGAAGCTAAAAGTTTCTTTGCATGGTTTAGCTGATTTAAGGAACTTTCCCACTTCATCTAACTAGGGTGAAATTACATTAGGTGTTCCACTGAGTTCGATTGTGGGCCCCCTTCTGTTCTTGATATATGTGAATGATCTACCTTCTTATCTGAAACAAGAAACTAAACTGACACTGTTTGCAGTGATACAAGCATCATTATTGGTCCAGCAAAAGAAACTGCAATAGAAAATGATACAAATAATGCCTTTGGAAAATTTATTGAATGGTTTTCTGTGAATGGGCTTGCTCTGAACTTTGAAAAAACACAGTACATACAATTTTCTATGGCAAGGAGTACCGCTCCTTCAATAAATATAACACACCAACAGAAGTCAGTAACCAGGGTAGAGCAAACCAAATTTTTGGGTGTACATATAGATGAGAATCTTAATTGGAGAATTCATATTTTGGATCGTCTAAAGTGACTAGATTCAGCAACTTTTGCAATCACAATAATTGTTAATTTTGAGGATACAGAAATTAGGAGGCTAATATACTTTGCATACCTTCACTCTCTGATGTTATATTGAATAATATTTTGGGGTAACTCAACATTTTGGCAACAAGTATTAACCACTCAAAAGAAAGTGGTTAGAATAACGTGTGGGGCTCATAGTCGCACATCTTGTAGGCATCTGTGTAAAAGGCTATGAATTCTTGTACATTTACTCAGTAATGACATGTGGTTCTCAGTAACATGTATTAGTTTAAAACCAACAGTGACATTCATGATTATAATACCAGAAGGAAAAAAAAACTTACACTATCCTCTACTTAACCTACCTCTGGCACAGAAAGCAGTAAAATATGCTGCTGTGAAACTTTTCGGTAAATTATCAGACAAAATAAAATGTCCGACAGACAGCAATAATAGTTTTCTAAATACTGAAATCATATCTCCTTGACGACTCCTCCTATATCATAGATGAATTCTTGAATAGAAATAAATAAATCTGTAGGTACAATATGTGCACTTTGTGCCATTTAAGGGAATGGGCTACGTAATAAAAATTTAAAGCTTTTTTTTTAAAAAAGAAAAAGAAAAACTTGAGTCATATGTGCATTTATTATGCCTTTGACACATTCCACATATAATGGTTACCATGCAATTGGTCAATGGAACATGTAACTAATCAACTAACTAACACTCTGTTATAAAATAATTCCTCTCTGTTGTATTCAACTGTCTTGATGCAAAGGCACCACCGACTGTTTGGCTCAAAACACCACGAGCATGGTTCAATGCATCATATGACAATATCAACTCCTCCTGATAGACTGGAAACAACAGCACTGAATTCAATGTTAATACCTTTCTTAATTCAACAAATGCTCCCTGACATTCCTCCAATCACACAAACTTAATACCCTTCAACAATTGGGTAAGCTGCCTTGCAATATCAGCAAACCCCTTCACAAATTTCTTATTATAGTTGCAAGACCACAAATGATTTTACCTCCGCAGTTTTTCCTGGCACCAGAAAATCTTACACTGCTCGGACTAATCTCTGATCAGTCCATACACCATCCTCACATGTCCTAAATAGTTGACTACTTTCAGCACAAAGTCACATTCCTCCATACTTAGTGTCAAATGAGCTGCTCAAAACCTCTAACACTTTGCTCAGTCACTGTTTGTGATATTCATTGAAAAGACTATTACATCATCGAGATACACCAGACACAGATGTGGTTTTAATCCTATCAGCACTCCATCCAGTAAGTGCTGTCAGTGCATTTTTAACTCAAAAAGCATCCTTCTACATTGATAGCGTCCCCAAGGTGTGGTCTATCCTCCTGATCAACTTCAAATTGATGGTATCCGCTTCTCCAGTCCATTGTCAAGAAGTACTGGCATTGTCCTAGACTTATCATCTCTGCTATGTTCAGAATTAGCTGGGCATCTTTTGACCTCTTACTATTCAAATTGCAATTATCGCGACAAAAGCACTACTACTTTGAGCCATCCATAGAGACTTCTTGGACACACTCATAATTCCTGCCCCTCCCCTCCCCCCAGGCTACTACTCTTTTTCATTATGCCATTGGCCAATTTTTTTATTTATAAATTCCTCCAAAAACAATTGAGGTGATCATGGTATTCTGTGTGGCCTTCAATCCTGTGTAGTGTTACCGGCAAAGCAGGCAATAGAACATGCGGAACATGTAGATCCTCATATTCAAGCAACAGGTCAGCCATCTGTGTCCTTTATGTTCCCTTCAAGTGCTTAAATTTCTCATAAAATGCAGTCCAGAATCTCCAATGTAGCCAACATTTTTCTCCTCAACAACTTAACCTCCTAAGTGCCAAACTTATCGACATTGACAGGTACCACCCTGCCTCCATCCCTCTTTTGGACGCGTAGAATACTACGTTTCACCAAACAACACACTGCATCCAATACCTCACTATCCTCCATCCGTTCCACTATACACAACACATCACTTGATAAGTAAGGCTCCACATCCACCCATTGGGAATTCCTGCTGCTACCTGACACAAAATCAAGAAATTTACGTCTTAATGTCATTGTTTGCGGTCTAACTGGACTGTCCTGCACACCATATGCTCCTTCTGACAAATCAACATCGACTACAGCTTCTCCTAGTCAGAATGTCTTGCCACTACGCTCCACTATACGTCATCAGACAGCAGTTATGGCATAATGTCGATACAGAAAGCCTAACCTTAGGATCATGCTCTCAGCACTAACTCACATGAGAGACTACTTCCATACATTGCTTGAACTTGGTTGTCCGAGATGAAAAATTAATCACTACTGACCCCAGGGGTCATATATCACTGCGCCCTACCCCACGCAACTTCTAACATGGCAGATTCTGATGCCTACTGCCCACAAACACTCAAGGCCACCGATTTATTCACCCCTGTATCTAACAAAACTTTATATTCCCTTCCATATATCACATCCAGTATGGCACATTCTGCCTCTGTATTCATTTTTACTGCCTTTATCTTTACTACGAACTCACTCTGGCAGCTCCGCCAGGGTGTATACATGGACAAGAAATAAAAAAACCCAGATTTCCCGGTAAAAAATGCACTTTTTCCCACGTGAAAATACATTTCTTTGGAGGTGAAAAATACACTTCTCCATGATAAGTGACAGTATACTTTCCTTTGAAGCTGTAAAAAATCTCAATCCTTTTAAAGGTACAGGTCTGATACACCAGCATGGAACTTCAGAGAACGAAAAAACTGGGGGGGGGGGGGGGGGGGGAATTGGTGATGTGCGGCAACATTACTTTGCATATTTTCATACGATACGCTGAATATTTTAGTATTCGTATTACGAAAATACAGATTTGAAACAGCACATTAGTTTCCAAGCATTGAAATCGAGATTAACATACGCTTTTGTAGGTCAAACATAGCTCACGTCATGTGATCTCACCAGCCAATGCCAACAGACATTCAGAGCAAAGGACATGTGACAGTCAGCCAATAGCAACATTACTATTAAGTAATGTGAAGACACAAATAGGAAAAGTGAATGGTTTAAATTAATGTACATCGTGTAGTTACATATAACATTGGTCTTTAAGATTAGTAAGCTACAAGGAAAGCTACCACATATAATTGGTCTTGTGTGTGTGTGTGTGTGTGTGTGTGTGTGTGTGTGTGTGTGTGTGTGTGTGTGTGTGTTTTAAACTTTAAGAAACATCACAAATGTGCCAGTAAAACTGTAAATAATGACAACATCTGATCTCCTGGGCTCAAAATTCTTCTAAGTGGCTAGCCCTCAATATGTTAAGTTTTAAATGAGAGTCAAATGCTCTGTGATTTAAGAAATTCATTGCACAATCACATGTGTAACAATTCATCTAGTGTAAAAGTTAATTTACTTTGAAACTAGTACTTTAGAAAGCACCATCCGAAATATTTTGCTTTGACCTGGCAATTGTCAGAGTTGTGACGTCACGCTCATCGGCAGCAGGTTATTGTTATGAAGTATTCCACAGTCTTTGTCCTCAAGCCTTTGACAAATTTTGCTGTTTATCAGTTGTTACCTGTCCAAATTACAAAAATGTAACTGTAGACTAAAATAACAAAAAATTCCCAGAGTTGTAAAAAATTCCTGGGTTTTCTCTTGGATGAAAAAATTCCCGGGTTTTTACTGGATTTCCTGGAGCGTATACACCCTTTCTGAGGTCCCCTTAAGTTTAGTGGGTACTTCCTACCACCCAGACCACCTCTCTCATTACCCTTATATCCATGCCTTTGATCCACACCACCCCTACTGCTACTTCCATTTAATCGTCTGGAGTCTGCACTGTCCATATTAACCCTGTGTGGTTGGTACCACTGTCTCTGCGTTTGTGTCCTGCATGACAACACTTAAGAAAAAGTTGTATTCAACACAGACACAC
The DNA here is from genome assembly GCF_023897955.1 of Schistocerca gregaria. NCBI lineage: Eukaryota > Metazoa > Arthropoda > Insecta > Orthoptera > Acrididae > Schistocerca > Schistocerca gregaria. The sequence goes on from NC_064931.1 coordinate 543,340,543, forward strand.
TTCAGCTATTCCTTATACCCATGGACAAATCAATTTCCTCATATTCCAATGCTAATCCAACTGCTGCATGGAGATCTTTAGGCCCCCCAGCATGCACCCTCGTAGACATCTCTGGTGCTGAACTGCTCAGAAAAGCATCCCACATTCTTCAGCTACCTGTAACAATACTTCGTTCATCTCCTCACTCTACATTAACTCACAAGTTTGTACATTCAGTTTCCTAATCCTATCTGCAAAATCCTCAAGTGTTTTCATTATTCCTTTTGGAAATTGCACTTAACTACTCACCAAAAAACATGCACTGTTCTGTTTCCTACACCTTTGTTATAATCCTTCTAATCATTAACCAAGTTGGTCAAAAGTCTCTGAATTGATTCCCTTGTTAAGCATAACCTTACTATCTGTAATGTATATCAGACCAACCCAATATATTAGCTGATGACTTGAGAGCATCCACAAATGCTGACATCCTCAGACAATCCACCAGGAAAGGGAGAAACAAGAGTAGCAACCACTGCATCCACTCCTAGAGTCTATGGCCTTAACACCTCTGTTTCTTCATTTTTCTCTGGTAGTTTACTATCTGAAATCACTTTATCCACCCTTAAATCAGCTACCTGATTCACTAACGACTGTAATGGCTCCCACATTGGGAGCCAATAATTAAGTTACAACTTGTGTCTCTGATTTTGCCACTACCTCCCCATCACTCATCTTCACGACTCAGAATTTATACCTAAAAACAACACAAAAATAATAATCTACCAATAACCCAGACAGAATCCTCCGTAACTACCTACACTACCAACCTCCTACTTCTGTTTAATCATGAGCAACAAGGAATGTAGTGAACTGATAATCCTTTCATTTCTTGCATGGAATAACATGCAGATTACTAATTACATTGCCCCACATTGAATGTCAAAAATGTAGTGAATCTTTCAAAGCACTGTGATACGATACGGAATGCAAATTAATAATGAGAATGCCCTATGTCTAGAGTCGATAATTAAGTGATTCTTTACAATGTCTGGCCATGTGGCGAAAAGGATTACATATATAGCAAACTAGGAACTGTGTGTCAGCTGCACCTGGTGCAGACAGCAGGTTGGCAGGTCTGTGGCACCACACCTATGAAAGACTTAGTGCTGGCAGCAAATGCAGATCTGTCTCGAACCTATAGCTGCTGCTGCCAATGCCCAATTATCTCGCTGGCCAGAGTACCTCTCATGTCGTAGTGGTACTGCTGGTCTCTGGTGACGAAAAGTTATCCTGTCTCGAATTTCAGTCTTATTTATAAGGCTCTGATGTGCATACGTTTCTATAAAACCTAGTACCTAGTCACATCCCCCATAAAGAGAGAGTTGCCCTGGTGTGGTGCCACTGACCCACTTCCTACACTGTTACTTCTGTGTGGTGCAGTTTACTGTTGTGCTTGGTTATCTTTATCTCGCAATCCCCATGGATGCCTGTTATTGTAATTCACATGTCACCACACCATCACCTAAGGGCTCCCCACTGCTAATGTAATGCTCTATGACAGCTTCCTCAGTACTTCTTGTTACTTTTGCTAAAGACTTATTATGTTTGCTCAGAAACTGGGTAGTGACACTATACGATGATTAAAGGTAAAATGTACTGCTGAAGTAATGAAGGTCAGTCATCAGTCACGTCATTTGCAATTTTTTCACCATTCAGAGGTTGAGAATTCAACAAAACCAGAAATTCTGATATGCATTCCTCCCTGAAAGTGATTTATCATGCCTATTGTCCTTCAGTCTTTTAATACTTCGTGTAACATAACATGCCCTTAGTATACATAAGTAAAATAAACCAATTTTTATCATAATTAGAAGTCTTACTCTATACAGTGTCTCAATTTGTTAGTGTAGCAACACGGACTGTGTAATGTCAACACGGGTTGCGCAATGTTTTATGCAATGAGTGGTGTACCACTAACAACCATGTAACATGACATAAGAACAATCTTCATAAAAAGATCCTCGCCACCAGGGCTGAGAGCACTGTCATGTCTTTTCAGTGACAATTAATTTCAAACTCAACAGGAATAGCTGTTATCACCGAATGTAGCTCCATTGCAACCAGTTTACAAGCAAACATCACTGAGGGAACTACATGCAACTCACATCTGGAGCTTGGCATTCATCAAAAATGTCTTTGCTTTCAGTGGCACATAAAGCTCCACATCTTCAATGACCTAAATGCCATAATAACTGAATAACAGCTAATTGGAGACAAATCACAATTTTGCCTCTTGAAATGATGCAAGGCACTGTAACAGAGTAGGCCTAGCACAAGAGGGTTTCTTGCCACAGGCAGCCACTTTCTGTAATATGTTGGTGTGACATGGACGTAGCACGCCTGTCAGTTGTGATGAGATGTTTACTTAAACCAGGGACATGTCTTCTGCATCAGCCACACCACAAAACACTCACTTTGATGCATGTAAATACTGGCCATCAGAGTAGGCTGGACACTGGATTGAATTTGTGAGTCATTGAATCAGTGTCCGCTGTAGTGTTGGCTTCCATTGTGACGTCACTAACACTCCATAATCATCCTGGTAGGAACAACTGCCAGGAGTCCAGCCACAGCATTGATGGGCTGAGGGTGGAACGAACTTAGGCCACCCTAGCTGCTGAGCCAATAGGCATCTGCCAGTGTCAGACACTACCAGACAACTTCACCTATGGCAAAGCCTAGCTTTGTCACCTTGCACCGTAGCTGAGCCAATACCACTGGCAGCCACAATGTATCATTGTGCTCTCGGTTGTCAGTGCTTGAAGCACAATGTCTGTTGCTTCAGTGCCCACCTGAGATGGGCACAAGCCTTCTGTGAACCCTTTTTGGACATGACTATTTGCTGCTAACGACAAAGAGCTGCTTGTGACTCTTCCTGCCAACCTACACTCTCTGCAGCATCAAGTGCACCACATCCCGATGAAGCATGTAACATGCACTGTGTGGAGGATCCTGTTCATGCCAGAGGTGGTTCTGTAATGTTTTAGGAGTGTTTTACATACTACGACTTGGGCACACTGTTTCAGATTACAATGAATATGAACAAGTATGTTTATTTCAACATTCTCCTTTGACTTAAAGAAAAGTACACCGTAAATACTCACATCTTTAGAAATGACAGCAGCTTTGTTCATAGAACAGCCTGCATTTGTTCTTAGTTTGATGAGAACTCAACACCTATCAGATCTTGACTGGTCCGTTAAATTGCAAAATATTACTCCCACAAAAGAAGTCTGAGACTATTTAAAACAGCACGTGAAACGTTAAAATATGCTCCCAGTCTGGTACGTTTGCAGCGAGGTGTTCCAGCTCTGCCCCATGGAGCATGGGCACCCACAAATGTTTGTCAGCTTGCCTGTTGACATACTTCATTTTGTCGCATGTGTGAGCCATTCACCGAAACCTGTATATGGGCATTCAGTATGGGTGTGTAGGCTACGGACCAGCTGCACGACTGCCTGAGCAGGAGCTGTCTGCCCAACCCTGTTCACCTCTACCCACAGAAACCTCCTACGTGCAGGCACTTGAATTTGAGCAGCTTAGGCTACAGGATATAGTCATCAACGAGTTGCTTCAACTGGGTATGGCATACCTGTAGAATCTTTAGAATCTTGTAGAGCCGAGTAAAGAGCAGGGCTGAATAATCCTGTGGAGTGCCGGGCTGCTAATGAAATATCTTTCAATTGACAATCAACAATCATTTAATGGCGAGAGTTTCACAGTCATTCCTTCTTCCCAGCACTGTTTAGCAGTGATTGTGCTGAGTCTGCACTGCTTGAAACTGCTACGTGGCACATCAGTGTCCAGTGAAGAACTTGTGGAGTACAGGTCCTTGCAGTGTCTGTTGTCAAGTGCCACAGCCCATAGGAGATGCAGCAGCTGTGTGTTTCTGCAGCCCAGCACAGCTGTGAATGTCTGTCGGAGCCTCAGCATTTTCAATGAGTGAAGGTGCACTTAGGCCCAATCCCAGAATACTGCACATCTCAGTCATTAGTTGTCAAGATGACGTGAAGGCGGAAGACTTAACTGGAACACGAAGATCAGCCAGAGTGGCAGTCTGAGTGTACAGTTGGTAAGGCGGTACTTGTACCACCCCAGTAGTGGCAACAAAAGTTCTCAGTGCCCAAGTTGAACAGCTTGCAGGTTGCCACATAGGTTCTCCATTCATAGTAGATCAGCCTGCCCCCCCCCCTCCCCCCCCAAATCCTCCATCAGTCACCATTGTGACCAGGAAATTTTCTTGAGACTGATTTTATAAAGTGTCACACATGCAAAACTCAGCTTGCCCTTTTCTCACAGGGTATACTGCAAATTATGGATAAAGGGCAATAGTCAGATTCCACATTTCTACATTTCTGGGAAGCGTTTAACACGGTGAAACATTGAAGGCTGTTAAAGAAGGTATGAGGATATGGAACAGGTTCACTGATACGTGAGTGGCTCAACAACTTCTTAAGTTGTAGAACTTAGCACGTTGTCCTTGTGGTGTATGGTAAGATATCAAAGTTGAGTGACTGTAGCTTTAAATGTATAAAAATGTAAGTTAATGCAGATGAGTAGGAGAAACAAACCGATGCAGTGTTAATAGTGTCCTGCATGACACAGTTATATCATTTAAATATCTAGGCATAATGTTGCAAAGCAAAACAAAATAGAATGAACATGTGAGGATTGTGGTAGGAAAGGCTAGTGGTCGACTTCAGTTTACTGGGAGAATATTAAGAAAGTGTTGTTCATCTGTAAATGAGACAGCATAGAGGATGCGAGTGTGACCAATTCTTGAGTACTTATCGAGTGTTTGGGATCCGTACCAGCTTGGATTGAAGGAAGACATCGAAGCAGTTCAAAGGCAGGCTGTTACTGATGGGTTCAAACAACATGCAAGTGTTACAGGGATTCTTCGTGAACTCAACTGGAAATCCCTGGAGGGAAGGTGACGTTCTTTTCAAGGAAGGCTATTGAGAAAAAATTAGAGAACAGGCATTTAAAGCAACAGTACCTGACTGCAGAACAATTCTGCCTCTAAAATACATTGTGCGTAATGATTATGAGGATAAGGTACAAGAAATTAGGGCTCATATGAAGGTATACAAACACACTTTTTTTATTTGTTCTATTTGTGAGTGGAACAGGAAAGGAAATTACTAGTAGTGGTACATGGTACCCTCCATCATGCACCAGACAGTGGACTGCGAAGCATCGATATAGATGTAGATGACTGGCTTGCAGCTCAACCATCTCCTCAATGGCTGGATGGCTGTGGACTTGCAGCACTGGATACCAAGTTGGCAGCAAGTTTCACCAAAAAGCATCTTGCAACTTAATAGGGTTCATCTCCCATCAGCATCCATGGTATAGCCTCCCCCTGAGAACAAGCTTCAGGAGGGAGCAGATTTCACAGCAAGCAATGATGTAATCCTCCCCACACATGTGGTCAAATGTGCTCTAGTTTTCTGATCCCGTCAGCACTCGACTGCTCTAGTGCCTAGCTTCACTGTTTCAGAATGTTTCTTTATGTGAAGTTTGCATACTGAAAGGTGTTCTTATGACATTTAGCCTCATTACAACAGAGCATTCTGTCTGCCCTGCACTGTTGTCGAAGTGCTGAATCATCTGTTGTTGGCTTGCCTCTTGCATACTCTGATGAAACGAGCTCCCAGCTGATTTTTACTTTGGGCCTCCTGTGTTGACATTTGGTTGAGACATTGTTGTGTAGTCGGCAGAAACGCCCCACTTAGCTACGTGTCAGTGTTTCTAACAAAATTTTATTCCTCCACTAACTTACTATTGTACTGTGCAACAATATTGCACAGCTGGGTATGTGACTCCTTCCTTTATGTGAATGAACACAGATTTTTTACCATTTGATGTGCAATGGAAGAATGGTTAAAGTTCGACAAGCTCATTTTGAGAAATTGGAGAATAGCTAAAATAGTAAGATATGGAGGACGTTCAAATTCCATTCATTCCAAATACGAGCTTAGTTTCTTAACTATTTCACTGGTTGGTTATATGGAAGATGGCATATCAAACTATAAAATCATCATGAACTCTTTCACAAAGCAAACTGTGAAAGTGTAGTGTTGCCTGCTAGTGGTATTGCCACGGTATACAGTAATAAGAGTGTCAATGTATTTGGCTTAATAATGAGGCTTGGGGACAGTAGTTGCTCAGGATGCCACCTTATTCCTGGCAATCCCCATATGATTTGGGGTCCAGAAGAAGACTGAAAAGTGGTTAGTATGGCCGAGATCGCATAAAAGATCATGCATGGTGCACACTGTTGGGTGTCTACTGATACCTCACAGTCTCCTCATTGAGTCACTGCATATCAGAAATTGATCATGGTATTTCTTTCTAAATAAAACATGCGGCTCTTGCAACAGTAAAATAGCATGCACTTTTAAGTCCCACTGCAGGGTTGTACAACTGTTGCCCCCATAAAAAACTCTCCTCCTCTGTTATCAGGCTGGGCTGTTACCACCCTTACTTTCATTTTCTACTGAACCCATCCAGTCCCCATGTTTAGCTGTGGCATATATCTTGATCTGTCACAAAATCAAACCCATTATACTCGTACCACTACTCAACGTTATCATCAGCACTGAGTGTGACACTGTCATCAACAAAGCAAGGTGATTCTAAACTTTTTCCATAAAGTTGAACCCAGTTAACATCAGTGGAAAATATAGTAAATATGTTCCATGACCTTCTCATGAGTGCTTCTAATTTTGTCCGGGAGCTTGATCCCATGCAAACATACAATAACGAAAAGAAGTCCAAACACCAAGAAATAATTAATATAGAGTAATGAAATTTTGGGAATACATTTGTCTAGGTAAAATATATAAGTGATTAACATTGCAAGATATCAGGTTAATGTGAGTGAAAGAAAAGCAAATGTGATATCATGGTACATTAATATCTAGTGACACCAAAGGAAGAAAATATGCTTGCATTGTGTCATACAGGTACTGGATGTCAGTTTGTGGGATGGAGTTCCATGCCTGTTGCACTTGCTCGGACAATGAAGGAAGACGCTGGAGTCGCCGTCCAACGATGTTCCCTATGTGCTCGACTGTAAATAAATCTGGTCATATTAACAGAATCTTCCGTCGGTTCTTGGTAGAACAACATTATAATAAATGAAAAGCACCAGTTTGCTTTTGTTCTACAATATTACTTGTATTGTAAGCTGAAAACTGGTTTACAATAAAAGTAATATTGTAGAACAAAAGCAGACTGGTGCTTTTCATTTATTAATAAATCTGGTGATCAAGCAAGCCAAAACAACACACTGCAGTGCATGTTGGGTTACAACAGCAGTATGTGGGCGAGCATTTTCTTTTTGGGAAACACCCCCTGGAAAGCTGTTCAGGAGTGGCAGCACACACGGTTGAATCACCAGACTGACATAAAAATTTACATTTAGGGTGCATGGGATAACCACCACTCCACTCTTCAATGAGCCCTCATTTGACACAACTGAAGTTGCAAATGGCAGAGGTTTGAGGTCACTGCAATGCACACTGCAGGGCATCTGGCTCGGAGCTGTATTTGAAATAACAGATCAGATTTGCAGCAGTTCGTTGTGTCACTGTGGTCCCAACTACTGTTTCAATTTCTGCTGTGCATGTAGTATGATGAGCCACAGCAAGACACCAAACATGACAGTCTTCCTTCTCTGTAGCACCACATGGCCATCCGGAGCACTGTCTTCCTGTGACCGTACCTTCCCATGACTGCCATTGCCAGCAATCATGTATGGTGGCTATGTTGCTACCAAGTCTTTCAGCAGTATTGTGGAAGGAACATTCAGCTTCTCACAGCCCTATTACATGACCTCGTTACTGTTGATAACCTTGCAACACGAAGAGCTAGTCCAGATTGCTCTCTTTGGAAAAAAGAGAGAGAGAGAGAGAGAGAGAGAGAGAGAGAGAGAGAGAGAGAGAGAGAGAGAGAGGAGGGCATCAAGAGAAGGTCTGTCTGGATAAGGGTGTTCTGATCTTTGTGAGAGAATGGGGTCAGTGGACTGGATGAAGGAGACAGTTCCCAAGATATCTCTGTGGTATGAGGTGAATGTGCTGTCCAAGACAGCAGCAGAACTTTTCAAGACCATTAAAAAAATCTTGGTTCCAAAACTGCTCAGGTGTGTTCCCCCAGAGATTCTTTTAGAGAAAGTATCAGCTCACAATCAGGACGTCTCAACAAAGCGCTGGAGGATCATTAATCGCAAAGTTGGAACTGATGGCCAAACCCTTGTGGTGGACATAGAAGAAAAATCCTTGACTGCAATGCGAGAGCAAGACCTAAAGCTCTATTTAGGGTTCTCACAGGTTACTGTTGGGATGACCAAAGACATCAAAGGAGGTTATTGCAGGCTACTGTCATGGTGATCAAAAACATCAATGGCAACAAAGGTGGCAAATTGTCAGCTGGAAGTGTTGCAGTACTGTAAGGGGGTCAGCTATCTTTTTGAACTGCCTTCGTGAAGTTTGGAGGTGGTTGTGGCCCTGATCCAAGAACCCTATTTATAATATAAAGGGACTGTGTCAGGCTTTGGAGGAACTGGAGGCAAGCTGATTTACAGTAGGAATATATATAAATCATTTACATTAGAAATGAAATTTCTCTGATTTCAGTGGCAAACTTCTGTTCTAGGCACATAGAAATCACCAGAATGCAGCAACTTCAGGAAGAGAACATGAAGGACCTCACACCTTCCTATAAGGACAGTGTCCCCCATCCCAGGGATCGAGGAGACTGACAGTCAGCTGCTTACAGCTTAATGAACAACTGCTGGTTAGTTGTAATTTCAGTGCCCAGAAGCTGATGTGAGGAAGTACTCATGATGCCAAAAGCATAGGTTTTCACTTTAATACCTCTAGGAGATAAATTAGAGATCTTTAATTCGGGTAAGGAACCTACCTTCAGGGATAGAAGACAGAAAGTATTAATTGACGTTACTTTTGGTATAATCTTAATGGGTAGTTACACCAAACAATGGCATATGTCAATGGAACAATCCTTATATGACCACGTGTATAATAAGTTTAAGGTGGAAATGAGTTTTAAACAGACTGCTGTCTATAGGAATCTTAGGAAAACTGACTGGGACTCATCAGTGGTGTACTGCTCGACAGTGACATTGATTAAATATCTACATACAACATTGCTAGAAACACTGCTAACCAATATGAAATAGAATGAGCATGGAGGAACAATAGAATGATAAGTAAATGGTCGACTTCAATTTATTGTTGGGAGAATTTTAGGAAACTGTAGCTCATCTATGTATAAAGGAGCCTGCTTACAGAACACTAGTGTGACCCATTCTCGAGTACTGCTCATGTGTTTATGATACCCATCAGGTTCCATTAAATGAAGACATCAAAAAGTGTGCTGCTGGATTTGTTATCAGTAAGTACAATCAACACAAGTGTTGATCAGACAGAGATGCTTCGTAAACTCAAATGGGAGCCCCTGAAGGGAAAATGACATTCTTTTAGTGAAATACTCCTGAGAAAATTTAGAGAACCAACATTGCCATCCAAGTGCAAAATGATTCTCCCACTGCGAATGTACATTTTTTGTAAGCACTATGAAGACAAGAAAAGAGAAACTAAGGCTTGTACGGAGGAATATTGACAATGGTTTTTCCCTCACTCCATTTGCAAGTGGAACAGGAAAGGAAATGATTAGAAGTGGTAGAAGATACCTTCTACCATGCACCATATGGAGGCTTGTGGAGTACCTGAGTAGCCGTAGGTACAAGAAAGACCTACACTCACTCTTATCTGAAGTTAAAATCCAGTAGATTTGGACAAAATGGCAGGTCGAGTAACAGTTGCAATCATAACCTCACATTTAGAAATCTGTCCAATCACCAAGAGGTGCACATATAGGAATGTAACTTGGTGGAATAACTATCTGTAACTGGAAAGAAAGCAGGTAAGAATGTTTCATACATTTCAGTCAGGCCACAATGACTGCTGCCATTTCCCCAGATGTATTGAAATTTTCAACTTCTTCCTTGTGGCACCTGCTTAGGTGGAGGAGGATCCAAGCAGATTAGCATGCATTTCAAAAATACTGTCATCAATTCCAAAACCCAATTCTTCAGGGAGCCTCAGCATTTCTTCATCAATCAAACTGTTTCCCAAATTACAACAAACTTTTGCGATCAAGACAAGCAGGGGAACATACTGCAACATCAGATGTGCAGCAACTATGAGCAGCAACTCGAATGTGTTAACTTTGTTGAAGGAAAGAACAATGGGCAAAAATCGTGAGGCAGTCTTGCTGTTACGCAAGTGAAACAATCATCCTGTGTAGTATTCTGTGAGGAGGTCGAAGGTAAGGCTGCCAGAGACAGATCATAAGTAAACTAGGTCAGTGTGTAAGACACTGGAAGTAATTCCCAAAACTGACTTTGCTGCAATCCACCCAGACAGATGATCCAGGCCAAGATTTAGCCCCTGTGAGGTACTGGTTTAGAGGTAACCAACAAGAGAAGAGAGAATCTGTGACAGAATGTTTGGATTTCAAGAAAATCCTGTGGGTCATGGGAACATTTCAACTGTTCAAGCCACCAGGTCCAGATTGTATGTCTCTAGCTCAGCTGTAACAAGCAGGGGAGGGACAAATCAGATTCCCTTGTAGACTGTTACAAGTCTGTTTAGCTGAAGAAGTCATTCCTAATCTTGGAGGACAATGAAGGTTATTCTGATTCCAAAGCTAGGGAGAATTCATCACACCAAGGCTAATGACATGAGACCAATCATTAGAGAAACTGGTTAACATGGATGTTAGGGAAGAAGGAGGGGTAGAGATTAGGGTTTAATGTTCTGTCGACAACTAGGTCATTGGGGACAGAGCACAAGAGCAGACTGTTTTTTGTAAAGTATGGTGCAGGAAATATGCTGTGTCCTTTCAAAGGAACTATCTGAGATCTGACTGGAGAAATTTAGAGATATCATGAAAAACCTAAATCTGGATGGCCAGAGGTAGATTTGAACTGCCATCCTCCTAGTTGTGAGTCCAGTGAGCTAACCACTGCGCCACCTTGGTCCAAGAAGTGAATGTTGGGGAAATGAGATTAACTGTGGTTTCTAAACATGAAAACCAACAGACATGAACCAGACAAATAATGCAGAACAGCACAAACATTTTGGGAAGGTACAAAAAGCTCTACAATTTCATAAAATGGAACTCTGCATCTTCATGGATATTAAGGGGGTTTCAGCAATGTGACTGCGCCCATTGCTGTTCCAGGCCATGGCATAGTTCTTCATCCAGCCGTAATATCAAGCCTGGATGAAAGATAATGTCCTGTTGATATGCATCTTGTTTGAACTTCAAGAGGGAGTAAAAATGACTGGAATATTGCCCAAAGAAGTGTGCTAAAGTAAGGCTGAAGACCAACCAGAGTATGTTGTCTTGATCAACAGGAAGCCGCTTTACAGCTTTTGCAACACTACTCTCTCTCCATACTTGTCTCCAATGTGTTCCATGAAGAAGCAAGGTTTGGTCATTAGGTATATCTCACCATCCATTCTAGTACAGTCTAGATACAGTAGTGAGTAAAGTACTCTGTCAATGCCATTGTACCTCTTTCCATGGCACACCCAAGTGTAGGATCACTCTAGAATTCCCTTATGAAGAGATTGCTGGGGTTTTGCAACTGCCAGCTTCAGTACCTTTGAATGGCTTCATGGCACATTATTGGCCCTTGTGTCACCCTGAGGGCTCTCTCCATGGGTGCCAACCAGCCAGAGAAACAGCCACTTAGCATGGTGAGTTTTGCCCAGTCTCGATGGCCCGATAGGGTGGACACCTACTCCCTGGAATGCATATAGAGTTTATAGCACAGACACCAGTGACAACAACTGTGTTGTCAGGGGGCTACAACTGTCCAGGTGCATTGCAACCACTCTACAATAGACTGAATACTGCGCTAAGTTTTGGGTCTGGCAGGTAGACTGCCTAGAAATGGGTGTCAGGGTGGTTGCATCTACATGCTCGCATTGGATTCCCTTCCCTGCACAATTCACACTTTGGAGAAATTTGGAAAAGAATGGCAGTCAAATCTGCTTAGGGACCAAAAGAAGTTAAGGAAAGTACAAAGTAATTTATGGGGTTAAGAGAACAAAGTCACAAGAAAGCCTAGGTAAAATCCAGGTTCTCATTAGGAGAGCAGGCAAAGATAAGAGTGAGTGGGAGAATAGAATAGAAAAAAAATAAACTTGAAAGATACAATACTATGAGGTAGAAACAGTGTAGGTAAAAGTAGGAGCATGTAATGGCTCATAGCCTCATGCTCAGCAAGCATATACTAAAAAAAGTTGTGGGCCCCCTTAGGAGAACCACTATATTACTTCCCTTGTTAGATATGTGGGAAGGTTTACATTAATATCGTTTGCAAGGATTGTAACTTTAATAAATTATTTGTAATGTCTGTGCAACTTCAGTAATAGCAATTGACTGTAAAGAACAATCTTAATTGGTTTTGTCTACTGTTGTGAGTGCTTTTTGTCAGTAGATCATCAGCAGACAACTGTGAAACAAAGATGGGTCATACAACATAAGCAGCAGCATAATAATGGCACAATACAATAAAAAGTAAGAAAACAACTTTAATATCTTACATTTGAGGCAACAGCTACGTGGTCATCGAGGTGATATTGAAGTGCTGAGCTGAACAGACCCTTACAATATGACATGAAAATTGATATTATTACTCAGTTGTAAATAAACAATGTACCACAGAGAAAAAATGAAGTTCATACTGTTTGAAGCAATTTCAATGTTAAAGATTCTTACAATGAGGTGCTGCTATGACAAAATGATGAAGGGCCATTTGCACACAGTTGTCCATTTACCTATATAAATGTGTGAATTCAATGGCATAGAGACTGCATGGACAACAATTAAAAGAAATGTATGGGGAGTACACCATAACAGGGTCATTTCACAGGACAGTCTGCTAGAAATGAAAAAGGACAAAACTTTTTACGTGGCTGCAACAAAGTAGGAGTAGAAAAGTGAACTTGTCATGAAAACAGAGAATATGTTTTGGGGAAAATGATAAATTGTATAAATGTTGGTGGTATGGATTCTGATGACAATAATAAAGATGACAACAGTGACATTTCCGATTTTTGTGAGGCTCAATCTACATTTTCAATGATAGCAATAGAAAAAACTCAACTGCTTCTTTAAGAACCAGCAAGCAAAGCTCTAACGAATTACAAAATGAAATTCTAATAAGTAACTGCGTTTGGCATGGTACATTTGAGAATATTTTGGACATTCAACTAACATACATATAACAGTGGGCAACTGTGTTTGGAGGGCACCAATCACTGTAGACATTTTGTGAACGAACTTTCAGACCCCTCCAAACTACTTCTCAGGCTTAGGGCAGTTCCTACAGTAAGCATACTGCTAAATATGAATACTTTATGTTAATAATAATACTTTGTATTTAAGTACTGAAATAGGTTTCTTCCATCATACACATTGCATTTGATTCATTTCAGGCAATATCAGTGGTGATGTTTTATCTTGTTTCTTCCTTCTGAGGGATTGTGTTAACTGTCTGCAAATGTCACATGAATTTTTTCCTTTCACACTGGTTTCCTTTACCAAACGTGAAGCTGCTAGTGAGGATGCAGACGACATTACATCACATCATCACCATATGCAAGGAACAAATAAGTAATATCCCCTAGTGGTGATGTTTTAACTGAATAAAATAAAATGTGTATCATGACTAGCACATCCAACCTCACACTGACTGTTTCAGGCGCTGGTACCAACCTATCCTCACATGCGGTTGTAATCTGTCAGTTGATTTCAGTAATGTTTGCCAAGGGCTTTCTAATGTATTCACTGCAATTATGGTTTTGTGCTCTCAAGGGTGTCACAATAAACACCTAACTCCCTGGCACATTCCTGTTGACAATATTCTTCGGTACAGTAGATTAGACACAAACAAGAGTGATGTAATATGTAACCAACCAAGTGTTTTTTTAGGAAACTCACAAGAAGTTACCCAATTACAAGCATCATTGTAGTTATTTTATTTGCACTCAATTTTCAGATATGATATTGATTAAATCACACCTAAAACTCCCAGATATGCTTTGTAATGCACTTGAATGTACTCACTTTGTCAACAAGGCTTATATATTTCTGTTTGCCTTCAGTTAGGTGGTTCTTTGCTGTGGATAACTCTTTCTTCAGTGCTTCAATGGTATCCATTTTGTCAACTTGTTCTTTCTTATATTTATCAATTTTTTGGCGCATCATTTCCTATAAGAAAAAGATAAATACTAAGTCAACTGATTCATCACTTCAAAGGAACACACATGCAGCCACATCACATTCTCGAAATAAGTACAGCAAGCCATTTTCTGTAATGACAATATCATGTGGAGAATGTGTTCGCTACATACACTATGTGATCAAAAACGTATCCGGACACCCCCAAAAACTTACATTTTTCATATTAGGTACAGTGTGCTGCAAACTACTGCCAGGTAATCCGTGTCAGCGACCTCAGTAGTCTCATTAGACATCTTGAGAGAGCAGAATGTGGCGCTCCGCGGAACTCTCGGACTTCGAACGTGGTCAAGTTATTGGCCGTCACTTCTGTCATACGGTCTGTACGAGAGATTTCCACACTCCTAAACATCCCTAGGTTCACTGTTTCTGATGTGATAGTGAAGTGGAAACGGGAAGGGACATGTACAGCACAAAAGCGTACAGGCCGACCTCGTCTGTTGACTGACAGACTGCTGACAGTTGAAGAGGGTTGTAATGTATAAAAGGCAGGCATCTATTCAGACTATCACACAGTAATTCCAAACTGCATCAGGATCCACTGCAAGTGCTATGACAGTTAGGCGGGAGGTGAGAAAACTCTGATTTCATGGTTGAGCAGTTGCTCATAAGCCACACATCAAGCTGTAAATGCCAAACGAGGCCTTGCTTGGTATAAGGAGTGTAAACATTGGATGACTGAACAGTGGAAAAATGTTGTGTGAAGTGACGAACCACAGTAAAGAATGTGGCGATCTGATGGTAGGGTGTGGGTATGGCAAATGCCCGGTGAACGTCATCTGCCAGCTTGTGTAGTGCTAACAGTAAATTTCGGAGGTGGTGGTGTTATGGTGCGGTCGTGTGTTTCATGGAAGGGACTTGCACCCCTTGTTGTTTTGCATGGCACTATCACAGCACAGGCCTACACTGATGTTTTAAGCACCTTCTTGCTTCTCACTGTTGAAGGGCAATTCGGGGATGACAATTGCATCTTTCAACACGATCGAGCACCTGTTTATAATGCACGGCCCGTGGCAGAGTGGTTACATGACAATAACATCCCTGTAATGGACTGGCCTGCACAGAGTCCTGAACTGAATGCTATAGAACACCTTTGGGATGTTTTGGAGCACCGACTTTATGCCAGGCCTCACTGAATGACATTGATACCTCTCCACAGTGCAGCATTCAGTGAAGAATGGACTACCATTCCCCAAGAAACCTTCCAGCAGCTGACTGAATGTATGCCTGTGAGAGTAGAAGCTGTCATCAAGGCTAAGGGTGGACCAACACCATATTGAATTTGAGCATTACTGATGAAGGGTGCCACAAACATTTAACTCATTTTCAGCCAGGTGTCTGGATACTTTTGATCACATAGTGTGTGTCAATAGCTCAGTCCCACAGTTAGGAAAAGGATAAATTGTCCCACGACATACCATCCTTAATGTTTGGCTAAGAACTATGTTTGATACATTGTTAGAGGCATAGAAGATGCCAATGATTTTTTCACAAACAAAATTAATATGATTAACCCAATGCAGATATTCATCCATGTACACTTCAAGAAATTTATAACCATCATATTCTGTCGCCAAGATACCAGCTACATTATTTACATTGACATGATGAGAACAATCTGCTTCAAATGCCAGTAACTGAGATTTACTGGTCACCAAAATATGTTGCTACTTACATTACACCAATTGTTCAAAATTCATTATGGTTATGATATTTAGTGATCAACAACTAAATACAATTTTCTTGCATTAAGTTGTTATGATATACTGATCCAAGTCTGCAAATATGAAGGTATCTCAAAGCTTTGCTCATCAGTAAAGAAGATACACTGCTGATCAGCTCCTGTTCACAAAGTTAAACACTGACATTTGTAAACCAAGGAGACTTAATTTAAGCTTGAATTACACCGTATGTACTTCCTGACTTAAAATTCGGCCACCACAGAGGTTAAATCCAGGTTGTTCACTTAATGTGAAAACATATCTGGCCACCCCTCAGAATCCTAAATCTGGCTATCTACACTATAATGTAACACTGTAGGATATACAGAACTCTGCTTGAACTTGTGTTGTGTTGTGTTGTATCTGTTTACGTCAGGTGGTAAACGTCTTACAATGCAAATGCAAAATCGCGAACAGTAGTCCTTTCCTTCTTTTATTTATTTATTTATTTATTTATTAAACCTTGCTACACACATATGCTACAAGTCGAAGCCTGTTGGAACTTCAAAAATAATTTCCTTCATTTTTCAACCCACCAGTAACAGCAAAGAATTTCAGAAACATTTCTGTGAAAGAGCAAGTGGTTGAATCACCATCATAACAGTTATGTTTGAGAGCTTCCTCATCACACAGCAGCCACACAAGACTGGGCAGGATCCACCCATGTGATTGCAGCATGACCACCTTAGGCACATTCCTTTTATTTATTTATTATTTGTCCCGTAGATCAAATCAGTACAATGGCTTGTAGAACTGATATGGGATAAATCAATACAAATATACAGTTTACAGGAGTCTAAAACAGTAAACAAGAACACAGAAGAATGATTATTTTACATTACTTACAAAATTATGTTACTTAAAGTTACAGCTTTACAGAGAATTGTTACATGATGTGACAAAATTGACTTAACAACATTCAAGCTTTGATACATTATCATGCACTAAGACAATTTTGATTCCAAATATTCCCGGATGGTATAAAAGCAGTCTTTTATTAAAAGAGACTTCACTGTCTGTTTGAATTTATTTATTTCTTGGATTTCTTGTATAAAAGTTGGAAGATGATTATATAATTTTATTCCCATAGACTTGACACCGTCACTGTACAGTTTCGTTGAGTGGGTAAGTATTCTTAGAGAGGTTTTTGATCTTGTGTCATAATCGTGGTAATCCATATTTTTGCTAATTTTGTTGATACCTTTTTTTGGTAAAGAATAATAATTCTAGTATGTATTGGCATGGGAGAGGCAAAATATTTAGTTTCTTAAATAATGGTTTACAAGTGTCTCTTTGTTTTTTGAACATAATTGTTCTGACTATCTTCTTCTGCAATTTGAATATCTTAATTGATTCAGAATTTTGGCCCCAGAAGATGATTCCGTAGCTAAGTACAGAGTGAAAGAGTGCATGGTACATGGTACATTGTGGTTAGGGTACTTGTGTTAGTGACATTCCTTATTGATCTAATCATGAAGCATACTTTACTAAGTTTTGTGCTGGTAACATCAATGTGCCTTTTCCATGTGAGCTTTTCAGTAATAGTGACGCCCAAAAATTTTATTTCATTTTCAAGTTTAGCATTATTTTTTTCCATTGATATATTTGGTAGTAATGGATTTCTGTTTTGGGCCGTGTGGAAGGTTATTCCAATTGTCTTTTTTGCATTTAGCAGCAGCCTGTTACTTTGAAGCCATCGACTTATTTGATCTGTGGTCCTATCTATATGAGATCGGAGAATTTGTTCGGGTGCAGATATGAGTATAGAGGTGTCATCAGCAAACAAAAGGGTTTTTGTGTTTGGTAGGCTGTGAGGAAGCATAAAATTGTGTATTATTGTAGTTTGACTTTCCATGCAAAATAACTTTAATAAATTAAGTATTTGAGGTGTAGTAACACAATATGCGTATCCTGCTGTGAGTGTATTTATCAATCATCATTTTCTTATTTGAAGTTCCAGTGTTTGTCCTCCAGTTTAGTACTGGATTTTGCACTCTCCAATCGTATGACTGTTGTTCAAGCATTATGTAATCGAGTTGTAAGTGGAAAAAGATCTAACATTTGTGAAATATTTCTCAGTTTGGATTAATAGAGGAGTGAAGAAAGCTTGTAACATTTCTATTGAGTGAGGGAAGTACTATTGGACAAATCAGATCAAAGATATTTTCTTGTTTCAAGAAACATTGTTCTGGCATGAATTATTTCCAGCTTTCAGCAAGTCTCAATAATTGTGATGAAATGTTACAATTTAATCTTTTTGCAACATTGGCAGACAACAGGCAATACTCGGGCGACTATTACTACATTTTTGCACTATCATAATCAGTTTCCTCACTGAAAATCCCCATCCAATATTGTTACTGGTAACATACTACATTTTATGAGCTGCCCTCAAATATTTACCTTCAGCATTCCTTATCAAATAACCATGAAAAAAATCTCTTTTGGACACAAACACCACAATTCAAATCAGGCTTCACGATATCTTTAAATCCAAAACAGTAAATTTCTACTGACATAGAACCAGCAAACTACCTCAGCATTGTCAGACTGTTTTAGATAATGTGAGAGAATACAGAACTGATGAGTAATTTCTCATATGTTTACTGCTGTGTTCAAAAACCTAGTGAAAAACAGTATTAAAGTATGTACTATAAAAATATAGGCTAATTTCAACTTACCATAATCTTATGATGAGAGTCTATTTTAATGAACCATAAACAATTTTTAACAAGAGCATGCCTTCATCTACAAAAATCAATTGGTATAATATACTTTGGACTTCAATTCAGTCTGTGTTTATGTGCACTCTGTTGTCTCACTGAAGTACTATGGATATGTGGCCACTCGAATAGATGCACAAAGATACATTGTTAAAACTCATTCAGTGCCACAATTTCATAAGTAAAACTGTGTATCCACAAAAACCAAATTTATGTTGGTTGAAGCAGAAAAAGGCATCATCATATATGCAGTATAGTTACGTTATTCACCCTTACACTACAGGGTACTGAAAGTAGCAACATGATTTTCAATCTGGGTGCTTGAAGCTCTGTCACAGAAGATTGAAACCAAGAGCCAGCACAGCCTTCACTTTACAGTGCAGCCTTATTATGTCAGAGCTAGCAAACATCTTGGCATTTACCTCTCCTTCACTGTCTCAGTGGTGGACAGGACAGATAAATAGCAACGACAGTGACAAGTTTAGTTGCAGTGTATGAATAGATGAGCTTCCTGGTCTTAAAATCATAAACTTATAACCCAACATAACATCTTATGCGAAAATTAGTCAGACTATTCCTCAGAAATGACAAGAAAATATGAAATGAATTAAGAAGGATAATTCTGAGCCATCCAGGAAGTAACTTGATGGCCACAGTGCTGCTGAACATATTGTGTGTTGTTGCCAAGTTTCAGTTACAATACTGACTGGAAAAATTAAAGTTCCACTGCTGGTATATTACTTGAGTGGGTTTGGAAGTGAGTACAGCTTGCATCTCAAACATGTGGCTGCCAAGGGGTGGAATACGAAAAGTATAAGCCAATGAGTTTTATTTCCATTTTTGCAACTAGATTCAGGAACTGGAGGGCTGTTACTGTTAATACTCAGATGTGCCAAATGCAAACTGAACAAGACATATCAATAACTGTCAATTATATTTGTTTCCCCATCTTAGGCATACTGAAAACTAAGCTCTTTCACCACATGCAATTCACTCTTCTGGAGCATCTATAATTGTTATACTAGAAGCACTCTGAGTAAGCAAAACACCTTTTGATCATTATAGACAAGGATAGGTTTTTAAAAAAAAAACATCATTAGCACTATCCCCATAACCAAGGAACAAAAATTAAGAGACAAGAAAACATTAACTGCAAAATGTGAACATCCACAGAGCAACTTCAACTTCATAACCCATAAGCAACCTAATGCTTGAAAACAAGAAAATCTACATTGTACACAATGACCAACAAAGTAGGCTCAAAAAGCCACAACAAAAATAGGTTCATCAAAGTGAAAGTTATGCTTAGTTTCTATGCAGTGCCTCACAGTTGGCATAGAGTGTTATTAATTTAGTCCCTGATGATTTCATATGAGCAGCACCTCTAGGCTACTATAATATTCATATGAGAATTATCTAGGTGTGATACAACAGCGCAGATGGGCATACAGCTCTGGAATTTTTCGGACTATTTTAACAGTCGTCATTGTTGGATTATAACACACACAATATAGACCTATTATATACCACTTCAGGTTAAAAAATTTCCCTATGCTTGTATCCTCCTGCCAGTGACTTAATTTATTTCACAGCTGACTATCAACTCATTGTGGAGGCGATGAACAAGAGTTGCAGTGTATCACCCAGTCATTACGAACACTCCACCACCACCACCACCACCACCACCACCACCACCTTTTCGTCTTAATCATTTAATATAGCAATCACAGAATGCTCATGTTATCTGCCCCTCATTAGCTGTCTGCTAGAACAGATTCAAATGATGCTTAAAAGTGGTATACTTAAAGTCAAATGTTTCTCTTTCTTATTTAATGTAACTGAAAATAACTACAAGGAAATTTAGTACAGGAATCCTGAAAAAACCTTCTGATCATACTGCAGAACTTTGTATACAAAACCAACTTTTTGTAATCATCAGACAAATCATGGAATTTGCTAAACTCCACTAATTATTATAATATTATTTATTGGTTGATAGGTGCTTTTGGTCACTTATTTTTACCACTTATTAAAACATCAGCTTTTGCCACATGGAGTTTCTGTTTGTACCATAAGTATTCATCTACAGAGCAACAGCAGAATAATCAGTCAGAAGAGCTGACAAATGGAAGTTTCCATGGCTATTAGCCTGTCTTATTTTTCACTTTTTTTGTGAGTCATGATTTTCACATTAAATACAGGTTGCTGAGCAAGAATGTCTGGAGACAAGTGAATTTGACCAAGACTACTGTGAGGGTGATGTCAAGCCTTGACAACAGCCTCCAACCTTTTTCACTAATTTAAAACCCACAGGTGCTAGGGATGCCAAAAATCCAACAACTCCATGTACCCACCATTAATGCCTTAGTCAATGATACCCTCTTCACCAAAGAGGTTTAGCTAAAACACTGAAATACAAAGAGCATTGTAAACGTGTCTAATGTAATAATTTGTGAGACATCTACAGTAGGTTTAGGAGTGTGGGGGGAGGTAGTCTTGTGAACTGAGACATGATGGGCTGAACTCTTGCTTATTGCCTTTACAACTAGGTGACAGTCTGCTGTTGGCAAAATGATGCAAGCATGAGGAATTTTTATGACAGTAACTGGCATACAATGGGTCTGTTGTGTGTGGGGTGCAGTAGTGTTGAGGCTATTCACACACTGTTGATGAATTCTTTCACATGCTGAAATTAGGTTTGGGTTATAATCTGGCTAACACTGACTACTGTTAAGGGGACTGGTCCATGAATTCCAGGAAAAACCTTGAAAAAATTGCCAGTTTTCTAAACTGTGTATCTCAAAGAATAAGAGTTGTAAGCCCATTTTTATGTATGAACCACAGCTTTAGCTCTCATACTTTTTTTTAATTGTGTTTTTTGTTGCAAGTGAAATAAACCATGCCAATAATTTATGTACATCATAGGTACACACTACTCAAAATGCAAGCAAATTAGGTGGTTTATTTTTTCCTGGAAGTTCTTAACACTATTATCTTTAAAGCAGACAATTGAAAAGATGGCACTGTCATAAAATATTTTAAGTATGATTATCAAAAATTTTGGGAATGAATTCAGGGTTTTTCTTCAAAAAAGCATTTTATTTTCAAAGTTAAGTCGCAAGAGTAGTCAGCTTTGTAGTTAAGCACGTTTTAAGATGCTGCACAAAATTTCAGCTCTCTACCTTTAATAGATTTTAGCCAAAGTGTACCAGAAAATGAAATAATTTAACTTTGGGGAAATTAAAGTTAAAGTTAAAACTTGCTTTTTCTATTGAACTTGCATGGCACTAGTGTATCGAAGATCCATATTCATCTTGTTTCCTACTTCTTATTCTTGCTTCTTTGGTGACTTCCGACACTGACTTTTCTGCTTCGAAGAGTCTCCTTCGGTCAATGGCTATTATATCTCTATGCATATTTAGTCTACCAGTTACTCCCATCAGTTCTGTTACATTAAACCTTGACACTGCACCATCATTGAAACATAGAACAGCATCTAGCACACCTATTTTCAAAGTATTAATCCTACTAGAACAGTTTTTGATACCCATTCCAACATACAATCATTGAAACTTTCATTTTGATTTTGAGTCCTACCATGTAAACATTTCTCTAATAATCTTGTGTCACTAAGATCAGGTTTCATAACTTTAATGGTAAAAAATGTTTATGGTTCTTAGTCTCACCTTGAGTAACAGCCCTCTGGTAGCCACACCATCAATCACTGCTAGGTGGGCAGAGTGCATGGCATGGGTTGTCATTTGTAGAGGATTTATGAAAGAAGGTAGCCCATACTGCCTTTTTTCATTCCCTCAAGGTCACTTTTATTTTTTTCATAATAATACTGTAACTGGTCTATTACTTCATCTGTAAGCCAACCACATCCACTAGGGCACTTACCATCAGGTAATTTCTTTTCCTTCAAAGTCCTCTTCAAGTTCTCATTCTTGTACCTAACATTTTCCAGACATGTCCAACACATTCAAGTTTTTCAATTATCGTGTCAGCATAAGGTTTGGATTCACAAACATTTTGGTACCCTTTTGAGTCCCCATCTCCTAGGTAAGATGTATACATCACACTATATTTCTCCACTGACCTTCACAATACCTTCAGAATCCACTTCTCCACTATAACCAGTAAAATTAATTAAAAACTTATTATTTTCAGTTCCACTAGTACAGCCATGACTGTACTCGGTAATACATTCCACATCAATGACTTTACCATTGTCCAAGGAGGTAGTTGTCACTACACCATTTAGGGAACTATGGACAACAGCAAACAATGACTAAACTCTCTGTATAAACAAAAGATAAGCAACTGTAAAGGTTTTGCAGGTTAGACAACTTGAGGGACTAAAAAGTCATAAACACGAAACAAATGTGAGCAAAACTTCATTTTTAACTGAGCTGACTGTGTGCTAAGGGGACGTTGTGGTGCATGCAGTCACTTTTAAATTCCTCCAATTTTGGTATGTGGTCCATTTTTCTGGAAGTAAACTTTTTTATTTTGAAAACTATAGAGAACTTTTTAAGACAAAAATTTAAAAATTGATTTTTTGACAGTTATTCACGTACAAGTCCCCTTAAAATGGCAGATTAGAGCCATGAAAGAACAGTGCATGGATATTCTCTGAATATTCAAGAACCATATGACAACCCGTATCACTGCATTACACCTTGATAATTCTCATATGAATATTATAGTGAACTAGAGGTGCCGTTCATACAAAACCATTTGGGACTAAATTAAGCACTCTGTAGCGACTGAGATACTGCACAGAAACTCGACATCAGACTTACTTTGATGAACGTAGTGTTACTATGGGTTCTCTCTGTCTCAAGTGTACTGCAAGTTGGAAAGTTATTCCACACAGGTGCTTTTCGTTTTTATTGACAAAGTGCCAGCAGCAGTTATACTGCAATCACTACGAGCAGATGATACTTTTTGTTCTTGCAGTATTTATAGGCTGAATGACAATTTTGTTTAAGGATAATTAATTCTACACAACATCTTCAGTGTTTTGTGCTTCTCCTCCCACATTCTGATGACAAATGTTTCATCTTTCTTATTAGCAGAAGGTGGAATCATTCTTGCTCTGCACACTTTCAATGGTTTCAGTTTCCTCACAGCTTTTTGGTCATTGCGTATGGTCTCCTGGCCCAGTAGACTTTCTTGATTTGGAATGTGTTATTCGTAGTTCAAAAACAAGTTTTGATAGTCATGAAAAAGTTTCCAGTGATTCAGGAAAATAATTCCAGTCTTGGATCACAAAGTTTATTTGTAATCAGATTATTAATTTCAGTCAGAAATTACCCTCAACAGACATGAGAAAGCTTGCTGCATTACACAAATTACGCTATTATACAATAATAGGGCTAAACATTATGACCATTGCCCACCATAACATTGCATGCCACCCGATAGTGTTGCAGGCACATAACACGGTAACAAAAGTATATAAGTAGAGCAGATATGGATGGGGGATTACCCCAACAAGGATATGGGCTGTAAATGAGGAAATCCATTGAGATAAGCGACTCTGACAAAGGGCAGATTATAATTATACAGAGCCCGTAATTGAGTATCCCAAAACAGGCAAAACTGGTCGAAAGTTCAGTTGTTAATGTCACGAGCATCAGCAGAAGGAGGTAGGAGGGCAGTGAAACTACCACTAGGAGCTAAATTGTTGAACAATCATGACTCTTCATAGAATGTGGGGTTCCGAGGCTTGTCTGCCCTGGAAGGTAGGATAGATGGTGATCTGCAGCATCTCTGCAGAAAGGGCACAATGCTGGTGCACGCACAAGTGTTTTGGAGCACACCGTTCATCGTACATTGTTGGACATAGAGCTCTGCAGCAGACCATCCTTACAGGTTCATGTGTTGACCCAATAATATCCTCAATTATTACTGCAGTAGGCACAGGACCATCAGAATTCAACCGTAGAACAATGGAAACATGTCAGCTCTGCAGGTGAATAATACTTTTGCTCCACTAGATCAATGTTCATCTCCATAAACACCATCAATGAGGTGAACAGCGGCTCGAAACATGCGGCGCTGGACCTCCTGCGCTTGCATGGGACCTGGGGTAGTAATCAAAGACACATTGACAGTTGTGAACCATCTGCATCCCTTCATGCTTAATGTCTTTCCTCAACAGCTATGTTATCTTTCAGCAGAATAAATGTCCATGTTTCAGAGCCAGAACTGTGCTACAGTGGTTGGAAGAATATTATAGTGAACTCACATTGATGTGTCTGCAGCCAAATTTGCATGATATAAATCCTATGTAACCCATATGGATCATTATCGGGTGCCATCACAACATACGCAAATTAGCGGCCCATTAATTATACATATTACATGACTTTAGAGTAGACATCTAATGCCACATGCCTCCACAAACCTACCAACAAGGTGTCTGATCCCTGCTATGCATAATCAGTGATTTATTTCGTTCCAAAGGCGGACAAGCATGTTATTAAGCAGGTGGTCATAATGTTTCGACTGATCAGTGTATTCATAATCGTTACCCATTTTGGCTTCATTAAACAAATAAAATTAGGTAAAGAGCACCACTGAAGCATACGTACCACAAATAAAGAGAGACTCAGTAATACTGCCCAACTACTTTTCTTATAGATTGGTCTGATAACAGGGTATTTCACTTTGTTGGATATATTCCCCCTTATCATGGCGAGATACTGTGTATGTGAGTGGAAACACCAAGTGATTATGGACAATGGAAAGGAAATAGATCATAAAAATGCATGTAACTGCTTTCTAAATTATTTAGCTCAAACAATACAGAGGTAAATGCATCTATTACATTTTAGATTCCTCGAAATAGCCAGCCTTTGCTTTAATCACCTTAGATACTCATGGTAAGTGATGGGCCAATTTTGCCAAGGTTTCAGTTGGAATTAGTCCCCATTCTTGCTGCAGGACCTCCCACAAGTGTGTCCCACTCACAGTTTCCCATTTTCCGGTCCTCCTGTCCAACTCCTCACATCGTAGCAGTATCAGGTGGCCATTCCATGTTTTTCATAATTTTCTGAATCCCTATAGACTTCACATATGTCTGACAAGTGGGATGTATGTTTTGGGTAGTTGTCATGCTGCAAGACAAACCCTGTCCCAATCAGACGCAAATCAGATGTCTTCACATGTTGCTAGATAATGGAAAAATGAAACTAAAGGATTATCGTGCCATCTACTTTCACCAAACCCTTGACTTTATTCCCTCCAAAAAATCCCCATAGCATCACAGAACACCATCCCTGCTTCACAGCTGAAATTACACACTGAGGATTCAAGCAGTCATGGGGTAAACAGTGTATGAACTGACATTGTTTACTTCTAAACATTTTGAACTTGGGTTCATCAGTGAATATGACTCTTTCCGAATCTCCAGACACCCAATTTACGGTATTGTCGCCAACTGAAGCCTTTCCTTCTTCTTAACAGGGTGCAGTAATATAATAAAGAAAAAATTAACTATCAATTCTTTATTAACAACTGAACTTTAAAGACATCAACTTGTCTACTGGAAGAATACAGAATGAAGAAGATCCTGAAGAGCATGATACTAAAAACTTCTGGAAACAATGCATCGAATGAAAACAACTTTCAAAGGCATTCTGCAAAACTGAATACCAAGTAAATATCTGTTTCTATTGTATGTAAATGACAGGGTAATTTGTTATTTGTAAAAGGAGATTGTTTAGCACTTATTATTGCAATGTGTTCTTTATCTGATGTTACTCACATCAACACCAGGAGGGTAGTGCATCACTGTTACTTTCAGTTGGCTATGATTAAGAGTGGCATTTAAACCATAACCACAAGGCTACTTACACTATAAAGTAGAGTCATCCCAAATCTCCTACCCAAAGACTTAACTCAACTATTCAAAACTTCCAACCAATTGCTTCATAGTACATTTTTAAATTTTAATTGAAGAATAATAACCATCATGTACTAGAAAATGTCTACTTCAAGTACAAATAATAGAACATTACAAAGAAAATTTCATACCCACAACAGGTGTTCAAAATTTCTTTTCTTAGCTCCACAGTAAAAAATGTTTTAACATGCCAGAAGCTATGATACATCAGAAACTGTAGTATGTTACAAATTTTAGTAAAGTAAAAGGCAGTAATAAATTTAACATTTTTCTCTAAAACCTGTTAATGTGTTCCGCTGCTCGTGGTCTTGTGGTAGCGTTCTCGCTTACCAAGCACGGGGTCCCAGGTTCGATTCCTGGCATAGTCAGGGTTTTTCGCCTGTCCCGAGATGAGTGAGTATTATTGTGTCATCATCATCATCAATCATCAACATTATTGTCAGAGGAAGGCAATGGCAAACCACCTCCATTAGGACCTTGCCTAGTATGGCGGTGCGGGTCTCCCACATCGTTCCTCTACGTTCTGCCAAGAAGCATGGGACTTCATTTTCTGTTAATATGACTGATTGAATTTGTTGAAATGAACTTACCACAATGCACCTGGCTGTTACATAACTAAACAATGAAATTAATGCCCTCCTTATCTGCTTACATGATCTACAAAGTCAAAACGAAGTTGATGTATGCCTGCCTGACCATCACGTAATTACAGAAATGTATATGTTAAACCAAAAGTACTGAACATTAACTGTACGAAAAATATAGAGAAAGGAGGAGTTGGCATATTTGTTAATAATGATCACCACAGTCAAATATATTGAACCCAGTATTTCACTTAGGTCAACAATTTGAATTGCTGCTATGAGGAAAAGTCTTTATTATTATTATTATTATTATTATTATTATTATTATTATTACAGTAAATGGATCCCCACAGGAATATTTTCAAACGGTTTTAGAAATTTTTGTCATTATTATACAAATTAGCAGACAAATGTGATAATATGTTAGTCTGTGGAGATATAATTTTAATTTCCTGCAAGATTAAAGTAATCTTTTTGAAATGTTTCTAAACAGTTATAATCTGCATTAATTTCCCCATTAGAATTACACAGGAATGCAGTGCATTCATAGACAACATAGGTGAACACTTAATCACTGACATAAATGTTCAAGTCTTTTAGATTGCTAGAAGGTCTAAGACATGACCCTAATGAGTTCTTTCTCTAATTATAAGCCTGAAGTAATTTTCAGAAGGACTTCCAGAATAATGTCAAATTATGCCCTTTGGGTGCAGTTTTGATAGTGTGACTATCTCATTCTATAGCTGGTAATTTGAAGTCTCCCCCTGTCACAATAGTATTATCAGAAAACTTGCTCGCCATATTCTGCAAGTTCTCTCTGAATGCTCTGCCACTACAGCTCCTGAATCAGGTGGTCTATAAAAAGCATCCGATCACCATCTCAGACCCAACTTTGATGCTTAACTTCACCCGGATTATTTCACATTTGAAATCCGAATTAACCCTAGCAGTACCAACTAGGCAACCGGGAGGAGGGATATTTTACACTCACCTTTCATAAATATTGGAATCTAGTCCAGTACTTTGTATTTTATAATTTGGAAAAATTATTAATTGTTTTCAATTAATTCTTCTACATGATTCTATAATTTTTTAGTTAAACTTGATCCAAATATTTTACTAATAGCAGTAGATGCAACTTTTCAGAACAAATGTGATGTTCAGTATTCTCTGGTTCTGGAAACTACCCACATATCAGTATCTCTTTATAACGTATGTTGTCAATAAAAGTCAACAAGAATTAACTAAACCTTAATTTTTTGTGGTGGTCATAAACCCCTTCCCCGTAACAAAGGGAGAGAAGTCCTGGAGCAATATTGTTGTGCAATTTTCTGAACCTATATTTCTGATTTAAGACATGGTTCAAACCAGAGGACCATGATCAACTCTAGGTACAATGCTACAAATAATGGGCTTAGCTTCCATCCCACAAGAATTGCTACCTGTCTACACAAATTCAGCTAATTGCTTAAAGGAACAGAGTATGGTCTCAGAATCCAAGTGGCAGATTTATTCATGCCTACATGAACTGTGATTTGCAACCAGTTTCACCCTGTACATCCAATAGCCAGCAGCAGGGCCTTGTCCACATCTCAGGCGAGACCTGGCAAACATGCCTAGTGCACACTTGCTTAATTCCCTACCAGTCTGCTGTTTTCCTGAGGGGCTCCATTACCCACTTAATACAGGAGCACCCAATGACTAGCAGACCTCCCCTCTGCACTTGTCTGGACCTGCCAGGAAAAATTAGCAAATGGGCCAACAGGCAAGGCTCAAGTGTCCTATGGACACTGGGTAGCACCTTGCACCTTTTGCTAAAGCATAATGGGGCAACCCTCTCCCCAGTGGTACATGACCCACCACAGTTTGCCACTCACCCTTGAGTGAAGGCAGACCACTCAGATAATGTGCATCAGAAGACAAAGTGACAGTGAGGCTTCCAGGAGATTCCAACAGCATTAAAATTATTACAGCTTCTACCAGAGGTGCCTCAATGTCATTTCAGCTTAAAGCAGTAGCCTGAAGCCTGTAGAAGCCAATGCAACTTCCAGCTGTTTCCAGACAGTGGCAGTTCTCCTTGTATCTGCACATAGTGTGCACAGTTTCTATCAATTGCTACTGTGTAAGAACCGTACAATATCACAAAAAAAGAATACACAAAACACAA
Organism: Schistocerca gregaria; assembly: GCF_023897955.1. Taxonomy (NCBI): domain Eukaryota; kingdom Metazoa; phylum Arthropoda; class Insecta; order Orthoptera; family Acrididae; genus Schistocerca; species Schistocerca gregaria. The sequence goes on from NC_064931.1 coordinate 543,370,041, forward strand.
CAAGTAGTAGCAGATAAGAAAGAAGAAGCAGACTTCAGCAAGGGAGAAAAATTACTTCACTATGGAACTCTCCTAAAACTGCAATGCACACTATGTACAAACACAATCTGCTGCTGCAGCTGGCACCTGCTCTTGCTTGGGCAGCTGGAGGCTTCTGGGTATTAAAGTAGTATACGCAAAAGTTGTAAATTCCAAAGTGAATCAAGCAATATTAACACTAACAGTGAAGGGAATGCACAATTCTAAATTAACAAATAAAGCCTAATATTCTACGTGCCTAACATTAATAACAATAAAAATCTTAATATGTTACTGATCTTTGTAAATATCTATGGTCAGATCATCTTTGTCATGGGTGATATCAAATTTTGGAGATGAAAATATCAAAAAGTTGACTTATTATTCTATTTTTATACACAAGGGCTTATGGAGGCACATTCTGGGATTACTCATCCGTCACTGAAGATACAAACTTTCACTTGCACAGAAGTGTGCAATAATGATAATTTGTGTTGTCCACTCCTTAACGACTTTAGAAGGCTCTTTCAGCAGTTGGGCAAACTGACAACAGTCTCACAGGACATTTACTCCCTTATGAAGTTTGTCATCAAAAGTCAATAGCAGTTTGGAAACAATGACATTCATAAATATAATACTAAAAGCAGAAATTTCCTATATTATTCTTCACACAGCTTTAGTGTGGGACGGACGGAGAGAGAGAGAGAGAGAGAGAGAGAGAGAGAGAGAGAGAGAGAACTTTGACTATCTACCCAATCATGCAAAGATAATAATGTACAGAACATTCTAGTTGAGAATAATTAAATATTAGGAAGAAAGGAGATGACTCACTGAAAGGCAGAAGTGCTGCATCATCAACAGGTACACAAACAAAAGGTACAGAGCTTTGCTTTGCTAGCTTCAGAATGAAATTCCTTGTGTGTGTGTGTGTGTGTGTGTGTGTGTGTGTGTGTAAGACATCCCCTTCTTCCCTATATTGTTCCAAAAGTTTTTATGTTTATTTATCAGTTTTACTGGGGAAAAAATCACAACCTCAAAATTAGTATTGTCTCACTTATCGATCTCTTTGAGAACTAAATAAATTTTTGGTTGGAATTTTATTTTTTCTATAGAACTGTATATACACTCCTGGAAATTGAAATAAGAACACCGTGAACTCATTGTCCCAGGAAGGGGAAACTTTATTGACACATTCCTGGGGTCAGATACATCACATGATCACACTGACAGAACCACAGGCACATAGACACAGGCAATAGAGCATGCACAATGTCGGCACTAGTACAGTGTATATCCACTTTTCGCAGCAATGCGGGCTGCTATTCTCCCATGGAGACGATCGTAGAGATGCTGGATGTAGTCCTGTGGAACGGCTTGCCATGCCATTTCCACCTGGCGCCTCAGTTGGACCAGCGTTCGTGCTGGACGTGCTGACCGCGTGAGACGACGCTTCATCCAGTCCCCAACATGCTCAATGGGGGACAGATCCGGAGATCTTGCTGGCCAGGGTAGTTGACTCACACCTTCTAGAGCACGTTGGGTGGCACGGGATACATGCGGACGTGCATTGTCCTGTTGGAACAGCAAGTTCCCTTGCCGGTCTAGGAATGGTAGAACGATGGGTTCGATGACGGTTTGGATGTACCGTGCACTATTCAGTGTTCCCTCGACGATCACCAGAGGTGTACGGCCAGTGTAGGAGATCGCTCCCCACACCATGATGTGGGTGTTGGCCCTGTGTGCCTCGGTCGTATGCAGTACTGATTGTGGCGCTCACCTGCACGGCGCCAAACACGCATACGACCATCATTGGCACCAAGGCAGAAGCGACTCTCATCGCTGAAGACGACACGTCTCCATTCGTCCCTCCATTCACGCCTGTCGCGACACCACTGGAGGCGGGCGGCACGATGTTGGGGCGTGAGCGAAAGACGGCCTAACGGTGTGCGGGACTGTAGCCCAGCTTCATGGAGACAGTTGCGAATGGTCCTCGCCGATACCCCAGGAGCAACAGTGTCCCAATTTGCTGGGAAGTGGCGGTGCGGTCCCCTACGGCACTGCATAGGATCCTACGGTCTTTGCGTGCATCCGTGCGTCGCTGCGGTACGGTCCCAGGTCGACGGGCACATGCACCTTCCGCCGACCACTGGCGACAACATCGATGTACTGTGGAGACCTCACGCCCCACGTGTTGAGCAATTCGGCGGTACGTCCACCCGGCCTCCCGCATGCCCACTATACGCCCTCGCTCAAAGTCCGTCAACTGCACATACGGTTCACACCCACGCTGTCGTGGCATGCTACCAGTGTTAAAGACTGCGATGGAGCTCCGTATGCCACGGCAAACTGGCTGATACTGACGGCAGCGGCACACAAATGCTGCGCAGCTAGCGCCATTCGACGGCCAACACCGCGGTTCCTGGTGTGTCCGCTGTGCCGTGCGTGTGATTATTGCTTGTACAGCCCTCTCGCAGTGTCCGGAGCAAGTATGGTGGGTCTGACACACCGGTGTCAATGTGTTCTTTTTTCCATTTCCAGGAGTGTAGTTTGTTCTGTTTGATCCAGAAACAAAAACTCTTGAGATAAAAATGAAACTTTCTGAAACAGAGACGCACGCGCACACGCGCACGCGCACGCGCGCACGCGCACGCGCCCACACGCACGCGCACACACGCACGCGCACACACGCACGCGCACACACGCACGCGCACACACGCACGCTACTACACAGACCAACTATGTTAAATACTTCCAACATTATATTCTATTGTAGAAAGGTAGGTAAATTTTTAATTACATTTTCTTTCTCCAGTTTGCTCAGTCTTCTTTCCTGATCAGCGGTCCGAGATGACACGTCCATAAAATCCTACAAAAGGGATTAAAAGGGTCACATTAATGAACATGAAGTAAATAAAAAGAAAGAAAGATGTTAAGGAATTTCTTCCTAGACAGGAGAACTGCAAGCTCAGTGGATAAAGGATAGTGGGGGAAAAAATCTGTTAAGGCTGTTTTGAAGTTCATCTCTTAGAGTTCCCTTGACATCACTTGCAACTTTACATCAAAAATTGCATTACTGTAGCCGTTTTATCTTTAGAACATATCCAGCAATTACCAAAGAGTATGTGAGGGTGTTCAATTGCTTATATCTGTCAGTATGTACAATAGAACTGTTTCTCTTAGCCTAGGTATGATAAAAACAAGTACTGAACTATAATATGGAGCACCAATTATTCTGTACCTCAATACAAGAAAGTAACTGAGCACCATTTCAGTAAGCATGGAAGCAAATAATTTTACTCTTGGTCAATAACTACAATTTGGTCCACACCCAGTACCACTAGCTCCTAATTTGCATGCATCCCAAATGACATCATTGCTCATTGTCAACTTGTGAAGAAGTTCCATACTGAAGGGTGAATGCTGGTAACTGGGATGACCAACAAGTTATAAGATATGTAGAATAAAGAGTTGTTGATTCATGCAAGATGTGATTCATCAGCTGTAGCAAAGAGAAGATACTCCTCAACAGATGCCATTTTGTTGGCTTGATCATCAACTTCATGGCCACATCTTCTGTTCATTTCCCTACATTCACCCTGTTTCTAAGGAAGTATGGCTGTCTGTAAGATTTCTTCTGCAGCATTTGCAACGTCCACAGCTTCTTGTGCATTCCTTGTCTCTATAACAACCTTGTAATCGGCATTGGCTCTCTGCACGATGCAAAAATAAGTGGCATCCGTACCTTACTGTACATGTGGCCCAGGCCCCATGGCCTCTAAACAACACCCACTATCACCCCATGAGGTAGTAATTACTGCACTTGCACCACCCATGTTGATATCCACACACTTTTTCACTTTCATACAACCCACATTTACTTTGGCACTAAAGTTCCTCCAGACTCCACAATTCCACATAATATCTGATCTGATGCTGCTGCATTACTTACTTAACATCAACAACTTTAGTATCCTGTGCACTAAGTCAATTATGAGCAATGTCATTACCCTCTACATTGATTACCTTTATCTTCCCATTCATAAGGTGGTCTTACCAAGTGTCTAACCAGGATTGGCAATTTTAACTATATTCATGCCAACTGGCCATACTGTGGGAAGAGGTAAATATATTCATGGCAACTGGACATACTGTGGGAAGAGGTAAACTAGACACAGGCCTGCTTCCCTCCCTTTCAACTTTCTCCTCGTCTGCCAACTCTGACTCTTCTTTCCATCTTCTCTAAAATCTTCCTATTCCTGATCTCCCACACCATGTTTTCAATCGACCAGTTATAAAATTCTTTCTGCCTCTTCTCTGCATACTCTGCAGTAACGCTAATGCAAATATCACCACTCCGCCTTCTTCATGTGATCTGCTCTTAGACAAATTTACATTGTCTGCTCATAGCTTATCTACTTCACCTTTTACAATTTCCAATATCTCCTTTCTGGTAGCTCCTTGTGGTATTGAAAACTCTGCTGTAAGAGGTATTATCCATGACAAGATTATCCTTTATCAATTACACAAACACCAACAACAAGGAAACAAATATATTATTGTCCCAACACTTTTCACTACTTCACATACCAGCCCATATTCCTTGCTCAATACTACTGCTAGCTCCAAACAGCACACACTATTGTTCTTATCTTACAGTTCTCAAACCTTGGCGCCATGGAAGCTCTATTCATGAAATACAACAAAACAGCAAAACAAAATCACTTTATGAGGAAGGCACTTACACTTAACATGATCAGAATACTTCCAACTGTAACTTAACTACCCTGCCCAAATGACTGCTCATGATTACTACCATACACACTGAAAACAACGAGTATTATTTCACAGCACTCAGCTTTGCCCCCTGAACACATGACTGAAACCTTATGTAGTCTTAGACAGTGAGCCATAGCCCTTGCTCGTGGTAGCACATGTTACAGAACTAACATTCTTATTTATAATGGTTAGTCAGATGAAAACTGAACACAAAGGGACCATGGAATGTTTCATTCAAAAGTAAACATCACACATTTATCCCACTGGGAGAGAAGGTGATCAAGTCCTGTTTTGTAGAAAGCTGCTGTTCAGAGGATGTCACAGTGTTTCCCAACCAAATCTCTGAACCATAGCCTTTGTCTGATTGCTGGTGTGGGGCGTGCATTATTGTGAAGCAGGATGATTCAGTCTGGCAGCATTCTTGGGCATTTTAACTTCAAGGCTTGATGGAGCTTCTGCAAAGTTTTTCCGAATACTGCACACTGAGTGTGGTTACATGCTCAAGGAAATCAATAAGTAGTGGGCTCCTGAAGCCAATGAAAAAGGTCATCACCACCTCACCGAAACTTGTGTAAACAGCTGAATTTCTTTGGTGAGAGAGATGTGCAATGTTTGACTTGGCCAATTGCCCTCGGGGTTGTCAGACAGAATCATCCTGTTGTACATCCAGGGGCTCGTGGTCTTGCAGTAGCGTTCTCGCTGCCCGTGCATGGTGTCCTGGGTTCCATTCCCAGCGGGGTCGCGGATTTTCTTTGCCTCGAGATGACTGAGTGTTGTGTGTCTTTCATCATCATTTCATCCTCATTCACTCGCAAGTCGTCGTAGTGGCGTTAAAGAACTTGTCGAGCGGCGGCCGAACCGCCCTGCGAGGGGTCTCGCAGCCACCAATGCCATACGCTCATTATTATCCTGTTGTACGATAACGCCTGCCTCCCCATTGCCAATTGGATGAACACTAGGCTTCAGTCATTTGATTGGGAAACTCTGCAAAATCCTCCACACAGTCCAGATCTTTGGTGACCTGAAGAAAAAAATGCACGATGTTGGTTTTAATCTAATGAGGAAGTGGAAGAGCAGGTGCGGTTGTGGATCTATCAGTGGCCGATCACATTCCACAAAACAGGAAGTGATTGTCTCATCCCCCCATTGTCTACTCTCCCAGTGGTATAAATGTGTTAACACGTGTGGTGACTACTTCTGAATGGAAGCATTCCATGGTTCTGTTGTGCCAGATGTTCGATTTTCATTTGACTGCCCCTCATACATGCCCACAGAACATTCTGCAACTACTCTACACATACTGTATTTACCAATATAATTACACATTTGACAAATGATCTAATGTCTCTCCATAATACTTGCAGTAAAAACAAACAAACAAAAGGCTGCACTAATTCCTGTGTCAACAAAACTGCAACCTCACATTAGTTTCAACCCCCCCCCCCTATCCCCCCTCCTCCCCCCCTCATCCCCATCCCCAATCCTATCTCATCCTCATCTACGGACAGCAGCTGCAGGCATTGTCAATCCAATTCCTGACACCAGACAAAGCTTTCTGGGGGTGTAAGTCCACTTCTGTGTGGGGTTTGGTCATGGGGGCATGGTAAGGTTGCAGGACCAGACCATTGTTAGCTTAGACAAATAGCATCAAAAGGCAACATGTATTATTGGCACTTATTTGACTACACTGGTAGCATATCTGTGAAGGTGATGCTCCCACACTCTTGCAGCACATGGTGAGGATAGTGCGTGGCAGCAGAAGGTTGATGGCTGCCACGCAGTGACATTAGTGGTCAGCAATGCTGACTCCACTAGCTTACACAGCATCGTGTGGCCCCATAAGTGGGACTCTGCCGTACGCAGATGGAGCCAGTGGCACTCAAGACTACCAAGTTACATGAAGGGGTGTCAGCCTCCAGAGGTGGAAGCCACCTCACAGAGGGATGTGGTGTGGCACCTGGGTGCCTGTACCAGAATGGAAGGATGGTTGACTGTACCGCCCTCCAGGACTGGAGTCTGGCAGGTGCTGGAGGGGACCAGGAAGCAGCCTGTTAGTGGAGAAGTATGATCATTGCAGTTATGGATGCCCAGACTTTAGTGGCTGTGTGCTGTCACATGTCAAACTACCAGCATGGCCCTTTTGACACAGTAGGCACTGCTAGACTGCTAGTTCCTATGCTCAAATAATTATCTGTACCCATTGACAGCTCACTTCTCGTTCCAACATGCTGTTTCCAGTTGTACTCTGTGTAACAAATCTGTGGCCCAGGGGTATGAAACAGCTTGCTTTGACCTGCAAGAGTTCTTTTATACAGCTTTGGTTGCAGTATCATGGTGCTTGGCCTAATCTGCCTCATGCTGTTTGAAAAGCCTCATGCTGCAGTCGGTATGCTGGTATGTAGTGCACATCAGTGCCTTCCACTGCTGTGGCTGAATTGCTAGTTTCTGATGTACTGCCCAAAAACTATGGTGGCATCACACTACCAATCTTGATTGGGTGAAGAAAATATGGTCGATAGCACAGCACACTTCTGTTGAACTATCAGTACTTTTAACTGATCTATAGAACTTCCATTATGTCTTGTTTCCTTTATCTTTAAAGGTTTCATCGTAGTTCAACCGTATCAACCCAAAATATAGTGCTGACATTTCTCTCTACATGAACCTTTGCACCACCACTCACTCAAAAGTATATAAGCAATCGTCATTTCATCAAAGCGCAAGTTGATCTATTGATGTGTCATTGGATTGGCAGATTACAATTTTAATGTAATTTTCTGAGTCTCAGATGCCCTGTGTGTGTTCAACATGGCTGACTGAGTACACAGAATCCAGTCATCCCTGCCTAGAGTTTATCTTGGCAAAATTCTTTTAGTTAACATCTGGACGCTTTATGAGCCCAGACAGGAAAGTGGTCACACAAACAGAGGTCATCAGCTACTCACTGGATAGTGTCTAAGTGCCAAATGTGATTGAGGAAGAAGAGGATGACAGGTCAGTAGCGGTGATTGACTCTGAAGCCAGCATATGCCCAGCGCATTCAGTAGTGACAGCAGTAAGTGACATATGGTCTTTGTTGCTGATGAATACAGCCATTCCCGCATTAGCTCCTCTACACCTTATTACGTATTCCACAAGCAACTATACAGTGAATGACAATTGGTCTGTTATACCAGCACCATAGAATTTGTCTTATTCATGTAGTAAGCGACAAAATGGATTATAATGAAACTATTATTGAGGAAGTGCCAATCTCTTACTACATCAGTCTAACACAATTTCTTAATGTTAGTTTGAAGATAATTTCGAGCATGTCTCCTTTTCCACTGAAATATAACTTCCACACATATAGTTCCTCAAACCATATCAGTTCCACAGGAAAATTGGGTATGTCATATCAGTGGAGCCTATATTTATTTTCTCCTTTACTTTCTGCTTAGGTGAGAAAGTATGGTAAAAAGAAGAAATTGCAAGACATTTTGTGACATATGGCAGGCATCCATATATATTCCACTGCTAACCACTGAGATGTACTTAGCACCTAACATAAGATATCTAGAAGAGGGCTTACAGTGTAGTGTATCAGTACCTTTCCCCACTTTTTGAGAATTTTCCCTGTCAAGTAGAGAGAAGAGTGTCAGTAAATGCAGCACAATGAGATTTTATCTTGTTACGGAAATGGACATCCCTATCACTTATTCACAATTCTTTTGTCTCATGTTCCCCAACAGGAGGCTGTTTCAATAGGTGTTTTCTAAAAAATCATAAATGAACACACTTTTTCTACTGTTTCCTAAGTAACTGGTCAGTGATGAGAAATTCATTTTCGTGGTTGAACTTTTTATCAACTTGGGTGGAAAAATATTCCAAGTTCGGCAACTGCTGTAGATTACAGATATTTTCTATTTCTGCATTCCCATCAAAATTTGTTATTCTCATTTAGTACCATTAATAATTGACTGCACAAAATTTATTTAGTTGGCTGGACAAAGAAATTCCGTTTTTCATTAACCCAAAAACTCATTGCTTCATCTTATCTTGTACAAGTGGACTATACCAACACAGAAAGCAGAGAGCATACGAGTTCACAAGTATAATTGAGGACTCGTGGCACTGCTGCTGCATACACAACTGTTGTACATAATAATGATTATTATTTACTAATACAATGACTGACCAGTTAGCAGTGTATATTTTTCTGATTTTTTAAAAACATAGTAAATATAAAAATAATACATTCAATAAGTAATTTTCAACCAATATCACCTAGAACTGCAACTCTAACTTTGTTTTTAAAACAATGAATAAAACTTACACAATAATAAATGCTCCTAAATGCCACCCCCACCTCCCCCCCACCCACCCACCACCATAAAAAAGGGGGAGGGAAGTAGATAAATTTTGGGAACAGAATAAATAAAAGGAATATAAAAATATTATTGCGGGACTTCAAGACCCAGTTAGGAGATAGAAAGCAAATATAAAAATATAGCTGGAAAGTGGATTCCAAATAACTTCACAAACAAGAATAGACAAAGATTTCTAGAAATTTGCAGAGAACACAACCTTGTATTACATCATCATACTTCAAGAGGAAGCTAAATAAGCTTAAAAAATTGAAACATCAAAGTCAGAGGAAGGGAGAACGGCAGCTAGACCATTTCTGTACTAGTTTCTACAGGGAAATTTAAAATGTTAAAGTACTGAAGGTAATCAAATTCACTCCTTCACAGAAAAAGAATATAAAAACCAATAGAACAAATAGCTGATGTGGGTCATACATCCTAACTAAAAATGACAAATATCAACAAATAAGAAACCGTTAAACTAACAGATGATATAGAAAAACTGGTACAGTCTTTTAAACCAATTTAAATATTTAGGTGAAACCATAACATACAACCTAAATGAGACACCAGCATGGCAAAATAGAAGCAAAACTCAACCAAGTGAATTATAGCCAAAAACGCAAACAAAAAAGCCTATCAATAGCTGCAAAATAATTGTTTTATAAAAGAGTTATACAACCAGTAATAAAGATTGCAGCTGAAGCCACTTCCAAAACAACTACTACAGCAGAAATTGGACAGAATACTCAATACAGAATAAAGATAATTAGGACATGCATAAACAAACAATATGAAGAAATGGGCATTGGGAAGTAGCTTCAAATCAATATACAAGTAAATAAAACACGGTGCCAATCATCAACTACCAGAATTGAGTGTCGATGCAACGTGCTATCTACGAATAACATTGTTGTTTGTTCTTTAGTCTTATTCCGGCACTTGGAATGTAATGGTGTATTGTGTACAGTGTTATGAATAAATACAGAGTTTCATATAAAGTGGTGTTCAGGTTATTAATACAACAATTGTGTGACCTGTTCTTCACAGTGGTGACCCCAGACTTTTTCGATACAACCACACACCTATTTTGCTGCAGTTGCTTCACATTATTCGTGTGCCATAAAGTAGTAATGAACCACCTCATGGTGTGTGATCCGGAAGTGGCCATGAACTTGCTTACAGTCTCTTTCACTGAAAAACTGCCGGCAGTTCGGACATCTATAGTTCCGAGTGTATTTTCACGCCTGTGTGTTCCCAAGCCGGCACAATATAACTTACCCATTACTGTCCACGAGCTGTGGCGCACACAGACTGCACCATCTCTGTGTGTGCGGCAGTCCCCAGGCTTCGTATCACAGCTACAACAAGAAAAACGTTAGCCACAGTGCCCCACAACATTTGAAGGGAACACATTTCCTGACAGCCAAACACACAAGCATGTACTCCCAACTGACTCATGTCATTACGGTCCTGCATCAATAACCTGCAACCACATTCATAGATGCCCGCATCTTCTCCCACACCTTGTGTGCTATGTGGACAGATTCTTACTTATGCTGCATTACAGACATCGGATTGTATACCAGTTTCTAGGTACCCGCTGCTCCCCTACGTCCCTCTTACAACGATACTACAGCAGCCAACTGTCAGGCAGTTTCCAAAGCTTCCACAACTTCAAAAGGACAACACTACACCACGGTTCATGTTGGTGGATAATATCCTGGACATTCATGGCATGTTGGGAGACAATACACACTTCATCTGTTTGGTTAGCCATCTACACAACAAGGCAGACTGTCGGTAATCTGTTGCTCATGCCAATTAGCCAGCACAAATACGAAATAATAATAATAATAATAATAATAATAATAATAATAATAATTCCCGTGGAGGCCCGGGAAAAGAATAGGCCTCCGGTATGTTCTGTCAGTTGTAAAAGGCAACGAAACGAACAAACCACTAATAGGGCTAACCCCGCTTTTAGTGTGATTAATTGGTTCAGGACAGAACTAATGAAGCCTCTGACAAGTGCTGTCGTGGTCGAGGATGACGCTTGAACCCTATGCTCGTCCACAATGGTAACGTCACTGCTAGCCACACGGAAAATGATTTAAATCCAAATAGAGGTGTTTTGCAGGATATGCTTCCTGCAGCCACTCTAGAAGGAAAACAAAGACAGAGGATGAGATGGTCAGATGAAGTTAACCGACACCTCATCTTCTGTTATTACCAAGCAACAAACTTAGGAACCAACACAACTGGATACAGTTCACAAGTATACACAACATTTATCACCAGATACCCAGAATTAAAATTTTTAACAGAACAAAGACTAGCTGATCAAAAATAACAGGATACCCCAGTCAGAATTAGAGAACATCAAACAACAAATACTGGAACAAAATAATGTGCAATCAGAAGAAGAAGAAAATACAGTAATGGACTCAAACATCCCAGAGCAAACAAGGAAAAACACGCATCAATTAAACAATCAGAGGAAAATGAAATCTTAAGACAGTCACCAGAACCAGCACAAATAGAACACAAAGTGACACACATTAGATACAGAAGAAAAATTTCAGCTGACATATATAGAATACAAAGACACAAATACAGACATTAGACCATTCTTGCTTAGACCACCACAGGACCCACAAGTCGAAACAACAACAACAACAACAACAACCAACACAATCATACACAACAAAATGAATGAAAATACAACTGTTGTTGTTATGGTCTTCAGTCCTGAGACTGGTTTGATGCAGCTCTCCATGCTACTCTATCTTGTGCAAGCTTCTTCATCTCCCAGTACCTACTGCAATCTTACATCCTTCTGAATCTGCTTAGTGTGGTCATCTCTTGGTCTCCCTCTACAATTTTTACCCTCCACGCTGCCCTCTAATACTAAATTGGTGATCCCTTGATTCCTCAGAACATGTCCTACCAACCGAACCCTTCTTCTGGACAAGTTGTGCCACAAACTTCTCTCCAATCCTATTCAATACTTCCTCATTAGTTATGTGATCTACCCATTTAATCTTCAGCATTCTTCTGTAGCACCACATTTCGAAAGCTTCTATTCTCTTCTTGTCCAAACTAGTTATCGTCCATGTTTCACTTCCATATATGGCTACACTATACACAAATACTTTCAGAAATAACTTCCTGACACTTAAATCTATACTTGATGTTAACAAATCTCTCTTCTTCAGAGACGCTTTCCTTGCCATTGCCAGTCTACATTTTATATCCTCTCTACATTGACCATCATCAGTTATTTTGCTCCCCAAATAGCAAAACTCCTTTACTACTTCAAGCGTCTCATTTCCTAATCTAATTCCATCACCATCACCCGACTTTATTCGACTACATTCCATTATCCTCGTTTTGCTTTTGTTGATGTTCATCTTATATCCTCCTTTCAAGACACTATCCATTCCGTTCGCTGCTCTTCCAAGTACTTTGCTGTCTCTGACAGAATTACGATGTCATCGGCGAACCTCAACATTTTTATTTCTTCTCCTTGAATTTTAATACCTACTCTGAATTTCTTTTGTTTCCTTCACTGCTTGCTCAATATTGAATAACATCGGGGAGAGACTGCAACCCTGTCTCACTCCCTTCCCAACCACTGCTTCCCTGTCATGCCCCTCGACTTATGACTGCCATCTGGTTTCTGTACAAATTGTAAATAGCCTTTCACTCCCTGTGTTTTACACCTGCCACCTTCAGAATTTGAAAGAGTTTTCCAATCAACATTGTCAAAAGTTTTCTCTAAGTCTACAAATACTAGAAACGTAGGTTTGCCCTTCCTTAATCGAGCTTCTAAGATAAGTCGTAGGGACAGTATTGCCTCACGTGTCCCAGCATTTCTACGGAATCCAAACTGATCTTCCCCGAGGTCGGCTTCTACTAGTTTTTCCATTCGTCTGTATTTTGCAGCTGTGGCTTATTAAACTGATAGTTCGGTAATTTTCACATCTGTCAACAACTGCTTTCTTTGGGATTGGAATTATTATATTATTCTTGAAGTCTGAGGGTATTTCGCCAGTCTCCTACATCTTGCTCACCAGATGGTAGAGTTTTGTCAGGACTGGCTCTCCCAAGGCCGTCAGCAGTTCCAATGGAATGTTGTCTACTCCGGGGTCCTTGTTTCGACTCGGGTCTTTCAGTGCTCTGTCAAACTCTTCACGCAGTATTGTATCTCCCATTTCATCTTCTCCTACATCCTCTTCCATTTCCACAATATTGTCCTCAAGTACATTGCCCTTGTATAGACACTCTATATAATCCTTCCACCTTTCTGCTTTCCCTTCTTTGCTTAGAACTGGGTTTCTATCTGAGCTCTTGATATTCATACATGTGGTTCTCTTATCTCTAAAGGTCTCTTTAATTTTCCTGTAGGCAGTATCTATCTTACCCCTAGTGAGATAAGCCTCTACATCCTTACATTTGTCCTCTAGCCATCCCTGCTTAGCCATTTTGCACTTCCTGTCGATCTCATTTTTGAGACATCTGTAGTCCTTTTTGCCTGCTTCATTTATTGCATTTTTATATTTTCTCCTTTCATCAATTAAATTCAATATTTCTTCTGTTACCCAATGATTTCTACTAGCCTTCATCTTTTTACCTACTTGATCCTCTGCTGCCTGCACTACTTCATCCCTCAAAGCTACCAATTTTTCTTCTACCGTATTTCTTTCCCCCATTCCTGTCAATTGCTCCCTTATGCTCTCCCTGAAACTCTGTATAACCTCTGGTTCTTTTAGTTTATCCAGGTCCCATCTCCTTAAATTCCCACCTTTTTGCTGTTTCTTTAGTTTTAATCTACAGGTCATAACCAATAGATTGCGGTCAGAGTCCACATCTGCCCTGGAAATGTCTTACAATTTAAAACCTGGTTCCTAAATCTCTTTCTTAGCATTATATAATCTATCTGAAACCTGTCAGTATCTCCAGGCTTCTTCCATGTATACAGCCTTCTTTAATGGTTCTTGAACCAAGTGTTAGCTATGATTAAGTTGTGCTTTGTGCAAAATTCTACCAGGCGGCTTCCTCTTTCATTTCTTTGCCCCAGTCCATATTCACCTACTATGTTTCCTTCTCTCCCTTTTCCTACTACCGAATTCCAGTCACCCCATGACTATTAAATTTTCGTCTCCCTTCACTATCTGAATAATTTATTTTATTTCATCACACATCTCTTCAATTTCTTCGTCATCTGCAGAGCTAGTTGGCATATAAACTTGTACTACTGTAGTAGGTGTGGGCTTTGTATCTATCTTGGCCACAATAATGCATTCCCTATATTGTTTGTGGTAGCTTACCCGCACTCCTATTTTCCTATTCATTATTAGACCTACTCCTGCATTACCCCTATTTGATTTTGTGTTTATAACCCTGTGGTCACCTGACTAGAAGTCTTGTTCCTCCTGCCACCGCACTTCACTAATTCCCACTGTATCCAACTTTAACCTATCCATTTCCCTTTTTAAATTTTATAACCTACCTGCCCGATTAAGGGATCTGACATTCCACACTCCGATCCGTAGAACGCCAGTTTTCTTTCTCCTGATAACGACATCCTCTTGAGTAGTCCCCGCCCGGAGATCCGAATGGGGGACTATTTTACCCCCGGAATATTTTACCCAAGAGGACGCCATCATCATTTAATCATACAGTAAAGCTGCATGCCCTCGGGAAAGATTACGGCCATAGTTTCCCCTTGCTTTCAGCCATTCGCAGTACCAGCACAGCAAGGCCGTTTTGGTTATTGTTACAAGGCCAGATCAGTCAATCATCCAGACTGTTGCCCCTGCAACTACTGAAAAGGATGCTGCCCCTCTTCAGGAACCACATTTTTGTCTGGCCTCTCAACAGATACCCCTCCATTGTGGTTGCACCTATGGTACGGCTATCTGTATCGCTGAGGCACGCAAGCCTCCCCACCAACGGCAAGGTCCATAGTTCATGTGGGGAGGGAAAATACAACTATGGAATAGTTATAACTACTGGTTTATATAGGAGCACTCACTACACTGAATATACACACTAGGCAGAGATCAGAACCAACCAACACACAGAAGAAACCCACAAAACCAGCATGGCAACACAGGCTACAGATCAGAATAGAAAAACTGAGAAAGACATCGGACAGCTAACAATTTATAAGAGATGAAATATCAGACAAAAAATGAAAAAGGTTAGGTAAAATCTCACAACAAGAAGCGATAGAGCAATTAGATGAAAAGAAGCAGAAATTACAAGCATTGGCCAAACGACTTAGAAGATACAAAAAAGTGAAAATAGAAGGAAACAAAAGCAAACATTCAACACAAACCAAAAGAAATTTTACCAGGCAATAGATAACACACACATTAAAATAGACAATCCACCAAACATAACAGACATGGAACACTTCTGGAGCAACATATGGTCAAACCCAGTACAACATAACAGGCATGCACGGTGGATACAAGCAGAAACAGACACATATAAGATGATACCACAAATGCCTGAAGTGATAATTTTTTCAACATGAAGTCACCCAAGCAATTAATTCTACACACAATTGGAAAGCCCTGGTAAAGATAAAATCACACATTTGCTATACATGGATGATCTAAAACTACTGGCAGCAACAAATCAACAAAGCAACCAATCACTAAAGATAACAGAAGTATTCGACAATGATATAAATATGGCTTTTGGAACAGACAAATGTAAGAAAAAATAGCATAGTCAAGGAAAACACACTTAACAAGAAGATTACATATTGGATAACAACAAAAATACTGAAAACAGAATTGACAGCAAGAAACAAGACAAAAGCTAAACTTACACGATCACAATGCCACAAATACAGAATACATCACATACAATCAGCAACAGAGAGATTCACATTAAGCAGAAAGGAAGGAGGAAGGGGATTTATTCACATAAAAAACCTACATTATGAACAGGTACACCATTTAAGAAAATTCTTTATAGAACGAGCAGAAACCAGCAAAATACACGAAGCAATCACTCATATAAATACATCAGCTACACCACTGCAATTTCATAACCACTTCTACAACCCTTTAGATCATATAACATCAACAGTTATGAAGAAAGTAAATTGGAAAAAGAAAATACTGCAAGGCAAACACCTGTATCATCTAACACAGCCACACATTGATCAAGACGCATCCAACACATGGCTAAGAAAAGGCAATATATACAGCGAGACGGAAGGATTCATGATTGCAATACAGGATCAAACAATAAACACCAGATATTACAGCAAGCATATTATTAAAGATCCCAATACCACAACAGATAAATGCAGACTTTGCAAACAACAAAGAAACAGTAGATCACATCATAAGCGAATGTATAGTATGAGCAAATACAGAATACCCCAGAAGACATGACAATGTAGCAAAAATAATACATCAACAACTTCCTATACAGCATAAACTAATAAAACAACACGTTCCCACATACAAGTATGCACCACAAAATGTACTGGAGAATGATGAATTCAAATTATACTGGAACAGAACCATTATAACAGATAAAACACCACCACATAACAAACCCGACATCATACTCACCAATAAAAAGAAGAAATTAACACAACTAATCTAAATATCCATACCCAATACAACAAATATACAGAAGAAAACAGGACAAAAAATTGAAAAATACATCCAACTGGCTGAGGAAGTCAAGGACATGTGGCATCAGGATAAAGTTGACTTTATACCAATTATACTATCAACGACAGTAGTCATACCACACAATATCCACCAGTACATCAACGCAGTACAGCTACATACAAACGTATATATACAACTATAGAAATCTGTAATTATTGATACAGGTTCAATTACCCGAAAGTTCCTAAATGCAATGTAACATATACCATACAGTTAAAAGGGAGTCACGCTTGATGAAGGTCTGCATCACTTTCCATTTTTAACCAGAAATAACATCTGTGAAAGGAAAGAAATAATAACAATAATAAATACTAATACTAGTAATATCTGTGAAGACAGTATGATTCTTGTGTCCTGTCAACATAGCCTCAGTAACTTGGTGAAAGGGTGTGTATGTCAATATAATGGTTAGACGTTTCCTGAATGGTAATTAAATAATAAAATAAATTTACAGGAGTCTTCATAAAAGTTACTGAAATGAATGATAAGCAACACAACTTGCCACAAGCAACATGGTGGTGGTGGCTAGTGTTTAACGTCCTGTTGACAACGAGGTCATTAGAGACGGAGCGCAAGCTCGGGTTAGGAAAGGATCGGGAAGGAAATCAGCAGTTCGCTTTCAAAGGAACCATCCCAGCATTTGCCTGAAACGATTTAGAGAAATCACGGAAAAACTAAATCAGGATGGCTGGAAACGGGATTGAACCGTCGTCCTCTGGAATGTGAGTCCAGTGTGCTAACCACTGCGCCACCTCGCACAAGCAACAGGAAACAAACAAACAAAATATATTCCAACACATTTAACTTTTGCCCTTGATGTACTAGTACATATTAGTTTTCTCATTCCATTAATGTGTTATACAGCATTCTACCTCGACAGTAAAGGGGTGGTAAACAGTACTTTGTTCTTCGTACGTCACATTTTGTCTCAATACATCACATTTTTTAAATAATGGATAGTGTCACTATAGTGTGGGATATTATAAGTACGTCATCCACTCACACATCAGTTATAAAAGAAGCTGATATCGGTAATAGCAGCAGCAACTATTGGTACCAGCAACATTATTAAAAAGGTCTGCAATAGAAATTACCTAATTACTAACAACAGCCCATCACTTTCTCTCTGGCAGTGGCACACTACAATAGCAAGATCATAAACTCTACTTCTGTACTGTGTCCAAGATAGTCTTATCCTCATGTGTGCTTCTGTAAGAGGGGAAAAAGTTAATGAGTAGGAAGCCATCCAGTGTCATTCTCATACTCTTTATACTTGTTGAACTATAGCAGGCAGGTACTAATCCAGCATAGCACTGACATAACAGTGACATGTGCATTTCTAACATACGAAACCCTCAACTCTGGATTCATACTTTGTTTCAGATCTCTAGTGTTCATACAACTTTTATTTCAAAGAATGTATTTTAAGGACCCAGACAAACCTCCTACTTATTTGTATCCTCATTTGAAACTGGTAAAATCAAACATACAGCCAGTAATGTGAAAATACTATAAAAACTGAACAAGGGTCATGTGATTAACCTACATGATGTTCTCTCAGCTTTTGTGCATGACAAACATTTTGGAGAAAAATTACTTAATGAAAAAAACCTCTAGCTGAATAAATTGCTATAATTTTATTTAATATATAACAGATATCAGTCAACTGCAAAGAATATTTGGATCCTCCATTTCTACTTGTATTTCTACTAGAAATAATATCTGTAACTGGATCAAAGTATATGTTGGAGAAATATGTATCTGCCAAAACTTACATCTTGCTCCTATCAATTTCTTCAGAAACCATTTTGTTTCAAATATTAAAATAAACAATTTCACACTAACTGTGATGGGTGATGTAAAGCTAAGAATTACTTAGCATTAACAGTACTCAGTATTTTTGTTGTAGCTCTTACAACATTTGTTTTGACAGTAACATATTTGGCTTATAAGAGGTGCAAAATCCTTTTACTTTAATTGTAATGACAAACACTTGTGACCTGCTATAGCAGCTGGCAGCAAGTATTATATATTCTGTTACACAGTAAACAATGTGTAACTGCTTCTCAAATTGTATAAAATACCTTTAAGGGCTATAGTTAATATTTCACCACCAGAGCAAGAAGACTTACAAATTTCTTGTCTCATTTCTATCCCACATACAAATAACATGTGCAAGTTACAAATGCATTTCATTAGGTAAACAGGAGGAAAGCCACCAGACAATGACAAGACCATGGAAATATGCAGGGAACTTTAATGTATTTTTATACACGAATCTTTATTTATTGTTCAAAATTCCAAAATTGTGTAAGATAAAATAAAACACAATGTAACTCCTCAGCTGCACTGGGTACAAGTACTAATTAGATATAGGAGCTGCTACTTTTGGTTAGGAAAGGCTCAAACACTGAATGATGATGTTGTGGTTGTGGTTGTCTTCAGTCCTGAGACTGGTTTGATGCAGCTCTCCACGCTACTCTATCCTGTGCACGCTGCTTCGTCTCCCAGTACCTACTGCAACCTACATCCCTCTGAATCTGCTTAGTGTATTCATCTCTTGGCCTCCCTCTATGATTTTTACCTTCCATGCTGCCCTCCAATGCTAAATTTGTGATCCCTTGATGCCTCAGAACATGTCCTACCAACTCGTCCCTTCTTCTAGTCAAGTTGTGCCACAAACTCCTCTTCTCCCCAATTCAATTCAATACCTCCTCATTAGTTATGTGATCTACCCACCCAATCTTCAGCATTCTTCTGTAGCACCACATTTCAAAAGCTACTATTCTGTTCTTGTCCAAACTATTTATCGCCATATTTCACTTCCATGCATGGCTACACTCCATACAAATACATTCAGAAACAACTTCCTGACACTAAAAGCTATACTTTATATTAAGAAATTTCTCTTCTTTAGAAACGCTTTCCTTGCCATTGCCAGTCTACATTTTATATTGTCTCTACTTCGACCATCATCAGTCGTTTCGCTCCCCAAATAGTAAACCTCCTTTACTACTTTAAGTGTCTCATTTCCTAACCTAATTCCCTCCATCACCCGACTTAATTCGACTACATTCCATTATCCTCGTTTTGCTTACTTCAACTATATTACTTAATGTAACTGGATAGATAAAAAATCTACCCACCAAGTGGCAGCAAGAGGACAGACATATAAAAATGATATTATCTATGCAAGCTTTAGGAGCCAGTAGCTCCTACACCTGGCAGAAGGTTTGAAGGGGAAGGAAGAGGGCTGCAGGAGGAGGACTGGTGAGGTTCAGATGAGAGGGTAGAGTTCAGAAAAGTCACCCAGAACCTCAAGTCAGGTGAGACTTATCGGATGGGATGAGAAGGAAAGACTGATTGTTGGGGGACTGCACCGAATGAGATTTAGAAACCTGAGAGCTTAAAGGTGGAAGATACGGTAATATGCAATACAAAGATTACTGCCAAAACGTCGTGCACAAGTTAAGAAGAGCGAAAAGCTAAATGCATTATATGTGATAGAGGTGGGAGGGAGATGGCGTAAAATAGACAGGTCAGAAAATGAAAGATGTAGAAAACTGAAACAGAGTGAATAAAGGAATAGCTACTGTGAAGAAATGCTGATACCAAAGAAATTAACAAATTAAGGCCAGGTGTGTGGCAAGAACCAGGGACATGTGCCAGTTCCCACCTGTGGAGTTCTGAGAAAATGTAATCTTGGGGAAGAATCCAGATTGCATATGTGGTGAAGCAGGCACCGAGGTCACGATTGTCATGCTGTAGTGCATGCTCTGCAGCAGGATATTGTGTGTTACCAGTTTACACCCTCTGCCTATGCCCATTCATCATAACTGATAAGATGGTGGTAGTCATACCGATGTAAAAGGCAGAACAGTGTTTACATAAAAGCTATTTCACAGGTGACTACCTTTGATAGCATATGTTTTTCCATTTGCAGGGCTGGTATAGGTAGTGGTAGGACAAGTCTTGCAGCCTGGACAGTCACAGGAGGAAGAGCCATAGGGCAGGGAGATGGGTGCAGGAGGAGGAGCCATAGGGCAGGGAGATGGGTGCAGGAGGAGCACAGAGTCTAACAATGATACTGCAAAGACTGGGGACTACAAAAAGCTATTCTAGGTTTGGTGAGCAAAATTTCAGACAGGATGGACCTCATTTGGGGCACGATTTTAGGATGTCATGGTTCAAAGTAGCTGATTAATAGATTCAAATCCTATCTGATGCAGCCCCAACAATCAATCTTTCCTTCTCATCCCATCCAGTAAGTCTCCATTGACCTGGGGCTCTGGATAACTTTTCCAAACTCTACCCCTTTTCCTATACTTCAACCAATCTGTTTCCTTCACTCCTCTTCCTTCCCCTTCAACCATTCTGCCAGGAGGAGCCACTGGCTCCAAAAGTTTGCATACATAATACATGTTTTATATGTGTGTTCTCCCACCACCACTTTGTGAGTATATTTCTTTTGTCTATCTAGTTACATTAGTTCTTCAAAAATTGATTATTTTTGTTGAACTATATTACTTATTCCATTTCTCATCTACCTCACCATATATAGGATACAAGCAACCTCCATCTCTTCCCGTCTGAGGTTATGGTTACTGTCTATTTCAGTGACAGTCTTCTCTCCGGCAGAGGTTCTTCTGTTCCAATCTACCATGTATTCTTAGCAGTCTTCATCTTATATTGCCAGCTACCATTAGCTCCTTCATTTAAGCGTACCTTGTGAACCTTCGACATACGTTGCTTATGTCCAAATCACTTCAGCTCTTGCTCTTGGTCTTGGTCTTGGTTGGTCTTCTCCCGGGGGTTTTGGATTCAAATGTTTCAAAATTTGTGTGTTTTGGATACTGGCCCTCCTAAGCTTGTTTCCTCTTTTCTGGAAGTATCTCATCTCTGTTGTTTGGATCTGACGTCCTTGCTCACTCCGTCAATATCCAAAATTCGCCACCATAGGTCATGATCCACTAACTTTGTCCTGTATGTTCCATCTGACTACATTAAATACACAGTCTTAGGGTGGCTCTTATTTTTCAAGTTTGACCTTTTCTTTGTTCTACTCCACAGTTTGATTCCATTGCACAAAAAATTAGACTGCACTTCGCAGGAAAAGGTGAAGCCAGGCCAGCTACCCCTGCAGAAATGGTGACTGTTAGTGTGCTCTGCATTCAGTCACAAAAAGAGAATTGCTTGCTTGCTATGCCCTCTACCTGCCTTGGGATCACTACCAATGACACTGGTGAAATGAGAATATATTCAATTAAAGCAAATGAAGAACAAAAACAGTCTATTTTCATTAATGAATGGATTTTTCCTGCAGATATAATATTTTGCATTATCTTACTGAACCCAAATTTTACACAGCTCATTTTTACATGGAATGAAAGCAAATTGGAGGGTATACGTAGAAAATTTATAAAAAATTAAAACTGTCACGTATGTGCCACCAAACATGGCCTGCTACCCTAACTTTCACTCTACTTTAATCTTCCATCTTCCTAACTGCACTGATGATAGAGCCAAAATACTTAAATATAAACCTTTAGCAACTGTCCTACAACTGTGTTGTTATGCCTTTACCCTATTTTTTAATAATCAGTGTATTTCCACTTTCCTTTCTCCTCAAATTTTTTCCACTAAGACAATGATGCAATTTTACAATTTTTCTTCAATAGCAGCTACTATCACAAGGTAGTCTGTGAAAGGTGAGCTGGTCAACTGAACAAAGTTTCATCTGATATTTCTGATTGTTAGCTTTATAGCTTTGGTATTACATGTCTACATTACCCAGTATATTACAAAATGCAGGCGATCAAGGCTACAGATTTGCTGGGTTCCTCTTAATGACTTTAGTACACGTCAGATTCCCTGTTCTCATGTAGTTTGTGCAATTTTCACACAATCTCAGGATTGGTTTTGATAAAGCTGGGCCAAAACACATCACACGTTTAAAATGTTACTAAATAACAAATGTAAATGTTTCATCTTAGCTTTAGTGAAATCTGGAACTTAAGAGTCCATCCAATTTCATACTACTCCTGCAGCATTTTATATGAAAACATTGTTGACTGTCCTGAAGCATATGATCTTGGGCCAATGCCATGTAATGTGCTATGTAATGTGCTATGTAATGTGGACTGCAGTGGTCATACTGATTAGGGTAAAAATTGGAAGTTCAGTAATGCATTAATGCTCAAATCTAAAGAGTATTCTTATCCCATACCCTTCAGCTCACTCTGTTTTCCCTTGACTTCTCACTAGTGTTACCCCTTCCTAGTTTCCTTATTAAAAATTCATTGCTTCAAGACAATTAAAAGATGAATTCTCTTTCTTTGCATGAATTTGCATTCCTCAACACTACTTAGGCCCATGAGTAAATTTTTGTTGTTCTGACAACAGTACATACGACACTTTATTTTAACAGTGTTTTTATTTCAAATACAAATTCATATAAAAACATACCTATTTAATGCCAGCTTCCCCCTTAAATATATTATGATTTTAAAATTTAACAGTCTAACATAAATATTAATTTCTGATAGTTATTTCAACCAACTTAAGTGCACAGAGAAGGTAGTAGGTCTGAAGTAGGTTTTATAGAACCATCAAGGATGCTTCCATTTTTGTCCTAGAGTATTAATTCGGTACATAGCTTGTACAGTTGGAAATTATAAAGTTATCACTCCTAACAATTATTTAATAGGTACATGCTTTGATCACTTAGCCTCTTTATTTCACCAGGAAGATGATTATTTCTGGGCACCTCAACAATATAATATTTTTCTCTTCTAAAAATATTCGCGAGTCCACTAATCTTAGTGATCCACTGGGATGAGTAAAATAAATTCATGAACAAAATTTCTAGTTTGTCTTCTCGTGCCTTTTTCACCCTGAAAAACAGTTACTGATGAAGTTACTACAAAAGACGTATTTCCTCAGACAGAGTTAACAGTCATTGCATTACTGGCCATACCATCTTTATATTACCTGAAATGATATAAGGAAACTGACAAAAAGTTTGAACTGAGCTGCTCCTGCAGAACTGCAATATTTTACCATGTTCTGCTCTGTTGAAAATATGCCAGGAACAAGTGTGATCTTGGAGGCCGCAAAATACAATCATTGACAAAATAATCAGTTTCATATACAGTGGAACTACCAGTTTGGCATACCATCCTGGCAACTTTGAAAGCATGCCGAAAAGCAAGGATTCTGACCATAACCTCTAGGCACAGCTGCAGCACTGATCTCATTCTGCCACATGCCTCTTTCGCTGACCAACTGTTTCTCGCAGTCCTATAAGTTCTGTCAGACTGTGGCCCTGCTTTAGTTGGTGAATTCACCTTGCAATCATATCACCAGCCGTAACACACCATTGTTCCTAGGTTTCAGTTTCACTACTTCTTGGTTTCTCTCTTTGATTCCTCACTGAACTTATTTTTTGTAGTGCCATCTCCACTGTCCATTTTACTCATTGTTGTCTTCTGTCTGTACTCAGTGGTCCACTATTGTCAGTCCCTGGCCAGTCGGCTAGCCTCAGTTGATACCTCAAGTCATTCCCAATTTTTTGTCAAATCCTGGTCACAATAATCTGGGCTCTTCAAATCCGTATTTAATGAATAATTTACATAAAAAAGAAACAATATCTGACAGTGCTCCACTGGTATCATATTTTTATTATATCTACCCTATGCAAATAACTTCAAAGGCATACAGACAGAAATTTGCTTTGCGTCACAATTCTGTTTTATTTATCAGGTTGGGATGACCATCAGTGTTTGATATTGAACACTCTTTCTACGTTTCATATGATCACTACTTTTCTTAGTAACACTAATAATTTTCCTTGACTGGGAAACATTTTGTACAGCCCATTTATTTTACCTTCATTGATATCAATAAGGCTTGTTTTATTCTGATTGAAATCTTTATTTCAGGTGTAAACAAACATACTCACCATGCATGTCAAAATTAGTTACCTCTGACAGAGTGCTTTCAATTAAAAACCAACTATACAGTTTACAGTTTGTACCTTGAGTGTAGTTCATTACATATCTCACAATACATGACCATCCAAGGCAATTCAATGGCAACTGCATCCCATAAAATGCACCAGCCTACCTCTTCTACACCAAATTATATTCAATTTCATTCTTTATGTGATTGATGTCCATTGAAACATTTCCATCTTTATCAGCATAACTTAATAAGTGCAACTTATTCCATGCATCATATCTTTGAAATAGTATTTAAAATTGTAAATTTGGAAATGAATTCTGTGAAATACTTACTTGGAGTACTTCCTTGTAGTTAAGGGCAATCTTTCGTAATTCTGTTTCCTTGCGCTCCATATGTCCTTTCACTGTATCAATATCATGTACTAACTGAGAATTTACTCTTTTCAGTTCAGACACCTCACTTTCACGCTCTTCCAGAGATTTCCGTAGAGACCTAAAAAGCAAATAAAATATCATAGTCTAATATTATGAGTATTTATGAATCTGTTTCCAGAGTGAAAAGGTATTTCACCAAAAATTCTTTTATGAACAACAACTAATTTATGGGACTCTTGTTGTCCATTAATGAAATCTTGTTTTAATCATAAAATAGAAAAAGTGAAGGTTTAAATAGTACTTTGATGATGGGTCACATTAAATTTTATATGCTCGTACTGTGCTAAACCTAAACATCTGCAAGTGTGAAGTTGAGATGAAAATATTGTTTATAATGGACATTTAAAAAAAAAAACTACAAACATCACAAAAGTCTTGCTTGTGAACTATCTGTAAAAGACATTCTCACCAAATCACCTCAGTAATGGAAGCATTCACAGTCTGTCCAAGAAGTTCCACAACTGGTATTTCTGGTGTATAAGCAATATCAGCACATTAACCACATTGGTGGCTTGAACTAACAACTGTAAACAACAGATATACATTTCACAATCAGTTGTGAGCAAGCAGTGTTAAGTAGTGAATGTGTGGCCACACTGTATCAACATGAATGTGTCACAGATCTGAATGGAGCAATATCTGAATAAAGTGTTCAAGATATTCTCCAGAATGCTTTGAAGAAGAGAAAAGTGTGTGCAAAGTTTATCCCACATATCTTGACTGCCAAACAAAAACAATGATGCATGTATGCTACAATGGAACTGATCAATTGCCCTTCTTCAGTCATGTAGTGGTGTATTCAATATACGCAACAAATTCATGACATAATCCCATTGAATGAGATCCTGCATTTGGTATAGTTTTAAAAATATTTATTAAATGTTTTTGTGTACTTATATCAAAAGTATGTGTACAAATATGTATCTGGCATGAACGAAAATGATTTGGTTATTTTTCAGCAGAATTTGATTATCTTTTTACATATGGTAATTATTTTGAAATTTAATTATTGAATGTTAAGTCCATTTTGACTGATTGAGACTATAATTATTAATTAAAAACTTTCAAATCAAACTCAAACAAATTACTATCCCCAAGTAAATCATTTGATATTTAAGAGAATCACTCTGATATGTATATAATCTTTGTTATTGTCACATGGTTGGGAGATGAGGTGTTGTGTAAGGTTGACAGGGCAGAAATACAATGACAATGTTGGTTTTGTAACACATACTCACTACACTGTGTCTGTAATTAAATAATTTGAAGGATAATTACTTTAAAGAATGAAATGCAGAATTTGTAAACTTCAACACCTGAGACTTATTATTACTGGTATTAAGAAATACAACAGTTACAGAACCAAATACCCTTCTGCATCCATTAGGAATGTCAAGAAACTTTAGACTATTGTGCCCACAATGACAAGAAAATTTTTACATCTTCGACAAAACAAGATAAGTAAAACCAATTGTTTTTCTACTTTGTGATTGGATATAAGATAAAAATTCTTGTGTCACACATCTGTTCTCCAATTGTTCAATACACTCAGGAGTAATTTTCACCCAAACCAGATCAACGTGTAAAATGAGGTTTGGAAAGACATTTTGAATGTTTGATTATTTTTCATAATCTGAGATGTGGTGAACTTTAGAAGGTGGACGTGTCAGTTGGTGCATTAACACTGTATGTATTGGTATGTGACAAAATTAGTAAGGAATTTTGAGAGTAAAAATTTTCATAAGTTCCAAACAGCTGGCATTACTCAACTACACGGAAGTGTCTCAAGCTGAGAAGTGTAAACACCTCAATAAAATTACTGGGTCAGGCAAAACAGCCACCATGCCACTCTTAAGAGAAATTAAGCAGAAAATTGTTAGAAGAGTGCAGACAGAACCGCCTCCGTTACTCCCGTAACATTACACAAGAGACTAGGTAAGATGCAACAACTACCAGTGAGAATTTGACTAAACAATAAAGACTCTGTAATGATTTCATTAAGTAAATGAAGTGGAACTGAAGACCACTAACAACTCGTGAAGAGCACAGTCAATTTAGTCATTACGAAAGACATCTTAGAGCAGAGCCTCTCCTTGGTGACAAACATTCCACCCCACTAGCTTTTGATACTCAATCTGTATGATCAGAGGTGTTCATGTCATTCACACTCAATTCTCTGATTATGGTGTGGTAACATCTTGTATGCGAGATTGTCCTGGTGTTAATCTTTAACTTGCTGCCCCATGAGACAATCTGTGAACTATAGCCACAACTGATTGAGTCCACCATCCAGCACTGATGCCAGCACAGCAGAGTTAATGAGTATATGGCATCCAACATCGCAGTACACCTGAGGGGGACAACATGGACAGTGACACGGAGAAATCGATAACTCTCCAAAACAGCATGTGAATAAAAACACACACGTCTTGGTCACCACCATCTACTCCACAAACGTGGGCAGCTAGTACTAATGAGACAATAGACACTCTTATGGAGCAAGTTTCCAAACTGGAGAATAGCGAACACCAGAAAACACTTAATGAACAGTTAACACAAGTACAATCAGTATTTGCAGAACAATGGTGTCAATCATGTTTCTGTGGAAACAAAACGGTAATAAGTGCTCCTTCGTCATTCACTGATCCTTCAGCCACAAATCTAATAACTTCCTTCTTCCGGAAAACTACTAAGGATGTTACTGTGTTTATAGACAACATCTTAGCCATGACCACATTAAGTATATAGTCAGATGAAACATGCTTGCAAAGGGCAAAGTTACATCTCACAGGTAAGGCAAAAGTCTACATCTCTTAACATGAAGTGCTTAGTACAGTATTCACATTCTGTGAGTTAGCAGAGGATTTGCATCAGAGGGATAGAAAACAGAACAGTACAGTACAGTACATATTTTTTTAAGGAGAAACTCAATAGTTTAGCACAAAAGGTGAATGAAACAGTGGACTGATTTTCTGACCAAAAATGCAGGATTCATGCACAGACTTATGAGCTGATGCACAAGTCAGATGCCGATAGTCTTGCTTAAAGAAGCAGAAAATAGAGCATTGGACATGTTTCCCTGAGGTATCTACCTAGATGTTTCATGAATATGAATGGAAAAACCTAAGGATTTAGCCACAGCACTTCGCATCACTACACATTTACAGAAAGAGGATAGTGCAACTAGAACATGCACTGAACAGAAAATATTTAGATCTAGTAAAGAATGTTACTGTTGTGATCAGCAGGAGCATTCAAAGGCACAGTGTCACCAACTACGATGGTAATTGCAAATGGTATAGGCATAAGGCTCGGGATTTTAAATCTAGGAAAGAGGACAAGCACAATGCGAAAAAGAAACAGTTAAACGACAGTGATAATGTTCCTTCCTTTGGGAAGCTTTCCCAATAAATCACAGTACTGCAAAAACTTATGCAGAGGCATATTGTTGCTTGATAGCTTGGATGAATGAGAAGTGTTTTAAGTTTTTAGCATTACTGGGGCCCATGTGTCAGTTGCAAGTATGGACCTCATGGACGAAAGGAGACTGAAAATGCCGAGATAAAGATTATCCATAATAAGAGATAACAAAATAGATTCAGTGAGGACAACACAACTTAAGTTTAATGGAGGAAAAACATGGTTTCAGGAGCAAATGGAAATGTTGCCAACTGTGGGGCAAGGATTTTCTGCAATACTCTGATTAGACTTTCTTGTTAGGCATCATGCTAAAACTGATCTTGGGCAACAGATAGTCAAACTCAATGGGAATTTGTTTCAGATAGGTGCAACAGCTGCAAATGTTTGTGTATCACAAGGTACACTTGCTGCTAAAGAGGTAGCAACTAAAGTGTGCCCAGGTAATGACACATTGGATGAACAGCACTATTTTGAAAGAAGTAGTACAGAACACACTAGAGAAATAAATGGCCCAGTTATGGTGCCAGTAAGCCTGGATACTTTCGGAACGAATGAAGCAAGTCTTCTGAAGCAATTGGTAGCAGCTACACTACAGGTAATCTATGAAGAAGACACCGATTGGTCAGATGTACAGTACAATCCCAAGCAAACAGTCAGCATGTCTGCACTATGTAACAAGGTTAGTCACTTAAATGGTAATGATTGTTCAGTCATTGAGTTATTATTAGTTCAGAAGAGATTTAATTCAGAAGGTGCTTTACCATTCACATCCATAAAATAACATATTCCAGTAGGTAGCCATGACCAGTGCACCATAAACAATACAGGTTGCTAAAATGTCCCCAGCCATTAGTAGAACAGTTTTTAGATCAACAGCTTCCAGAAGACCACAGCCATAGTCCTTCGTCTGCAGGTATAGGAATTGAGCCGAAAAAAAGTCACTGGATAGAACAAGAAAACATTGATATGTTGTGATAATAGATGTTTAAACGAATGTACAGCAACTGACACATATCAAATTCCATATATAACTGAAACTTTGGATAATCTGGGACAGTGTAAATTCTTTCCCACATCTTATTTAAGGAGTGGTTATTGACAAATTGAAGGGTTTCCAGAAGATAGGCCAAAACAGCTTTTACAGTATCATCTGGTCACTATTAGTACTGCAAATGCCTTTTGGGTTAAAAAAACATACTTGCAACATTACAGCATTTGTTAAATGGAGTCCTTCAAGGTTTAAAATTGAAAAATGCATGGTCTATTTGGATGACATCATTGGTTTTTTTTTTCCAAAGGTCCAGATGAATACACAGAATGCCTAAGTGAAGTATCTGATAGATTGAAAACAGCTCATCTTATATTAAGTACTGATAAATGTCATTTTGCCCAGCCACAATTTACGTATCTGGGGCACATTATTAGCCAACAGGGATTCTCATCTCACTTCAGCTGAATGTGATTTTTCTGTAACACAAGCAATCAAGCAATTGCAATCATTTCTTGGATTTGCAGATTACCACCAAAATTCGTCAAAGGCTTTGTGGAAACTGCACAACCTTTGACTAGATTACTGGAAAAAAGGGACAGTGGACATCATAATGCCAAGCAATGTTTCAAAATCTGAAAGAGATACTGACTTCAGATCATGTATTAATTTTTCCTGATTTTACATGCAAACAATACAGTTTTGGGCATCATTTTAAGTCAGGCTGTAAATGCACAAGAACATCTGGTACCTTGTGTGTCTCACCAGCTGAATAAGGCAGAGTGCAATTATTCCAGAAAAAGAAATGGTAGCTTTGATACACAGTATTTCATATTTCAGCTGCTATCTCCAAGGCCATAAAATTACAGTAGTCGCAAATCATGCATCCTTGAAGTGGTTATCAGGACTAAAAGAACCTTCAAGTTGATTAACAAGATAGGCACTGAAATTGAGCGAGTTTCAATGTGAAGTACATTCATGTTAAGAAAAAACAGAACACCTTGAATGACTAGAGATAGGATGTTCATAGTCACAGGAGACATACATTAGTATGTTCTGCAGAAATGATTAGCATTTCAATCACCTCGGTTCAGCAAGTGTCCTGTAGCCTAATAGGAACGGGGACTGCCACAGGCCCTGATAACTTGTTCCACGTGTGATGGCATCAAAGCTCCTAAGGCACGAACGGTGTCCTGTGGTATAGCCATCCATGCTCCATTCACCTAATTCCAAAGTTTATCTGTGGTGGTTGGCACTGGGTGACAGCACTGCAGCCATCGTTTCACCATACCCCACACATTTTCGAATGTGTGCATTGTCGTTCTGGAAAATGATGTCTGTGGTGTAGTGCAGGAAGATTGTGGCTATGGGTCACAAGATGTCATTCATGTAGGTCACAGTACCCTGGTCACTCACCGACAGTGATTTGTGGTTGTACTCAACAGCACCCCACACCATAAGGCATCAAGTTGGCACTGCACGTATTGTGCGAATGCAGTCACTGTGATGCCGCTCCTCCTGACTGCCGTGAACCAAAATGCAGCCATCATTTCCAAACAAACAGAACCTGGATCCATCCGAAAACATCTGGTACCATTCCTAGCCCCAGTGACATCGTTCCTTACACCATTACCACCCAGCATGTTTTTGCACACTCGTCAAAGGCGGGCAGAGGAGTTGATGATGTGCACGTAACCCATGCCATAATAAACGGTCACTGGCTGTCACTCCCAATAGTGCATAATGTATTACACCATTTCATTGCTGTGCCAGAGCCGAGGATGATACAGATCTGTCCTGCAGTGCCATTTGAATGAGGTGTCGATCTTCTCGTGAGGGAGGGAGGGGGGGGGGGGGGGGGGGGTGTCTGGGTGGTGCGACCTGATGCATCTTGTCTTGCTCTACAGCCTTCCATGAATCACCATTCTGCACACTCCAGTTGCACTGCCGAAACACTTTGTCCCACAGAAGCAGCAATTTCCCGGATAGGTGCATCATGTTCTCTCATGCTGATAATGTGCCCCTTTCAAACTTGCTGATATGATGGTATTGTTCACGCATATGTCTGTGAGGCATCCTGCACATCCACTCATCTGACACTGATGTGTTACCTTCCATTTATAAGAACAATGAGAGCTGCATGCACATTTTACCGATAGTTGGTGTAACGCCACAATATTGCTCTTGAACTTGAATCAGTGGGCCAACTTGGTTCAAATGCCAAAAATTTCTGCAGAATGTACTAATGTGCATGTCCTCTGAATATGAATGTCCTACCTCTAGTCGTTCAAAGTGTTTTGTTTTTTCCTGAACATGAGTGTAGCTCACAAGCCTGGTGTCAAGCATACAAATTAGGACACGTTCAGTAGGAAAATTGCAGTGTTGCACATATCAGAATTTAATCTAGTAGATTTTAAAAAGGCAGAAACAGTGGATACAAACTGCCCAGTATACAGTAGATAAACATAATTTCTTAAGGAAGAAAGTATACTCTGGAAGTCAACTGAATGCGCTCCATGCATTGTCGTTCCTGTAGCACTACAAACAGAAGTGTAACGACAAGCACGTGACCATGTACTATCAGGACATGAAGGTACGAGAGCTACTGATAGAAAAGTCACAGGTTGTTTTTGGTGGAGACCATGACGTGGTGATGTGGAGAAATACGTAAAAAAACTACATTCCTTGTGCTCAATGGACAGATTTTGGGTAATAAACATGTACTGATGATGAGCGACCATTTCTCAAGATACCTTGTAATGATAACAATACCAGATCAGAAGGTGAGCACTGCAGCTCAAGCCATGGTTAACAATTGGTTACTTAAGTGTGGTGTACCAGAAACTAAAGTCACAAATCAAGAAAAAAGTTTTATGTCTGAGCTGATGAAACAGTTATGTCATGCCTTTAGAATAAAGAAACAGTGGACTAGACCATTCCATCTGAAAGCTAATTGTCATTCAGAACAAATATACCACACCACAGCTAAGATGTTAAGTAACTACATAAACAATCAACATTTAGAATGGGATGTCTATTTAGGCTAAGTAGAGAGCATGTGTAACTCAAAAATCCATAGAGGAACAGGTCTTTCACTGTGAGAACTGGTGTAAGGGTGAAAGATGCCATCACTTTTGATTTAATGCAGCCAAAGATAGGAAAGCAGGGCAAACATGTGAAGCAGTTTGAAAAAATTTAAGAAGAAAATTGGCAGCGAGTGAAACACGCAAACACAAAGGCATTGGAGTGTCAAGAGGGGATTGGGCAGGGTATGAGTAAATTGTCTCCTTGCAGAATAGGACCATGGTTTTTACTGTCAAATGATTAACACCAAAGGGTTAACCCAAGTAGTTTTTGACGAAGTTTCAGGGACCATATCAGGAAGTGCAGATAATTTCACCAATCAATGTCCAGTTGCAATTGTCAACAAAAACATCAGTCCTACATGTTAGTTAAGTTAAACTTTTCAGGAGTACAGTTGATGTGTTGGCCAAAATTTCTGCACCATTACCACAAAAAAAGAAATTATCATGTCAAACATGAATAACAGATTGTATTTTATGAGCTTAGGTCTACGGATAAATGATAAAATAGCAGTGTACTGAGTTTAATTTTGTGTTGGGTTACCTAGATTAATATTTTCTTTTAGTTTGCTACAGCAGTTTTCTTTGAGGTATTATTATTGCCTAAGAAGGCAGGAGTTCCATGGTAATTCCTTTCTCCTAGGTGGTATCAAAGATTACATTGCAATATATTAACATGGGTACAATATTCCTGTGCATATGAGAAGTGGATGTAATTAATAATGAACTCCTGGATAATGGAATCTTTTTCTCAATGCAACTGGGCATTTCCTTACAAACCACAGGTGGCTGCTAATACCCACGTTTAAAATCTGGAAGCAGTTTTAGTAGGATTACAGCAAGAAGAACAAGAATTTCTGACAGAGCTAAAGCACATGGTACCTGTAGTACAACATTAATATTCCATCCTTCTTTCATGGTTCTGAGTTAAGGTTTATTCTGATTGAGCTAGGGTGTATATTAACATACAGTTTCCAGTTGTAAGTTTAAATTCTTGTTAGGGGGTGTTTCACAATCCATCCATATACAGTGAAATGCAAAATTATTGATAAGTGGATACAAGTGCAAACTAATGAAGAATCAGACACACATATTTTCAGGTCAGTAGGACATCTTTGCAACTCTGTCAAGGAGTTAGTCACCACCTGTTCAGTACAGGTAGATCAAACTAACAAACGATCATGCATAATTCACTTGTTCCTAGAGAGTATGGGAGCACCAGAGTGTGGAAAAGTAGTATCAATGCTGCAGTCAATAAAAGTCCATCTAGACAGAGCCCCCCATTTTTGCTCACTAAAGGCTGTTCCATCTCAACAGGCATGCAACTCATGAGCATGCAGCACACCTTGAGATATAAGTCTTTTT
Source organism: Schistocerca gregaria (assembly GCF_023897955.1). Lineage (NCBI taxonomy): Eukaryota > Metazoa > Arthropoda > Insecta > Orthoptera > Acrididae > Schistocerca > Schistocerca gregaria. The sequence continues at coordinate 543,404,142 of NC_064931.1, forward strand.
TTTTCTTTTTTTTACCATCCTCACGATCCAGGAGGTCAAGCCAATATCCTCATTCCCTGCAACACACAACGTTCCACTGCTGTGCCATACAGCGGTCACTGAAGCAATCGTAGAGCTTATGGTCACATGCGGCAAAATTTGGCATTAATGGGCTATGGCAGCAGCAGATGACCAATGCAAGTGCCTTTGCTACCAACATGACATTGCCCGCAGTGCCTCCCCTGATCCCATGACCATATCAGTTGGACCCTTGATGACTGGAAATCTGTGGCCTGGTCGGGGCAGTTAGTGCACAAAATCCTGCACTGACAACACTCTTGCAATTATGTTTGGTTAGAGGGGCAGCATGGCTCAGTATTTCAGCAAGGGACTTCCAACAACTTGAACAAGTCCATGCCACACCGAGTTGCTACACTACGCCAGGCAAAAGGAGGTCCAACACGATATTAGGAGGTATACCATGACACTTATCACCTCAGTGTAATATTCCAGCAAGAATCTTTTCATGTGATTAGTTTACATCCAGTTGACTTTTTACAACAGTGTAAAGAAAGTTTTATACCTTATGTGAATGACAGGCTGAAAATTAAATGTGTTAAAAACTTCTCAAAAAAGGAAGCTTTGGCAGGGACAAATCAAAATTTTTCTGTAAAATGAAAGTGAATTTTTGAATAGAGCTAACTACAGGAAAAGACATAGTAGCATGAACCAAGTCTGTAAAAGTCAGATTTAGCTTTTTAAACAAACCATCTCAAGAAATATACAGACAGGTGCTCTAAAAAGAAAGTTGCCACTTAAAGTTCAAACGGTTTTAGCGTATAGGCCAAATGACAGTGGGGTAAGGTATTATGGGACCAAACTCCTGAGGTCATCGATCCAATGACAGTAGGGATAAATTTTATAATGTGTAAGGAAAGTATAATTATGGATAAAATTGGTAGACAACATCCGAAAAATCACAATTATCAACAGAGCAGATGGAGTCAAAATTAGAGGAATGCTAATCATGAAAGAAGGGAACGTAATAATCTTAACAGTAATAACTTTCAGCCACACGGACACCAAAAAAACACTGGGATAAAAATGGGAAAAGACGTTTTGACAACAGAAACAAAAATTGGCTTGGGCACGACAACATGAGGGGACAAAAACATTCAACAAACCTGGTAGTGAGAAACTAATGATTGCTCCACTGACAGTCGACAATTTAGGAATGAAATAACAGAGCAATAAATGGTCCAACAAATGGAGAGTAACAAAAAGGTTCAGGTAAAGTAATCAATTATTATTTTTAAAATGTGCACTATCCTACTAATGTAATTTCTGTTGAAAAACACACTTTTAAACCAATTCCACTAAAAGAAACAGATAAGGACAATGAAAACACACACAATAATAAGCATGAATTAATTGACTTATAAGAATTTTCTGAAGGTGGCAGGTGTAAAATACAGGGAGTGAAAGACTATTTACAATTTGTAAAGAAACCAGATGGCATTTATAAGAGTCAAGGGGCATGAAAGGGTAGCAGTGGTTGGCAAGGGAGTGAGACAGGGTTGTAGCCTCTCCCCAATGTTGTTCAATCTGTATATTGAGCAAGCAGTAAAAGAAACAAAAGAAAAATTCGGAGTAGATATTAAAATCCTTGGAGAAGAAATGAAAATGTTGAGGTTCACCGATGACATCTTAATTCTGTCAGAGACAGCAAAGGACTTGGAAGAGCAGTTGAACGGAATTGACAGTCTCTTGAAAGGAGGATATAAGATGAACATCAACAAAAGCAAAACGAGGATAATGGAATGTAGTCGAATTAAGTCGGGTGACGCTGAGGGATTTAGATTAGGAAATGAGACACTTAAAGTAGTAAAGGAGTTTTGCTATTTGGAGAGCAAAATAACTGATGATGGTCGAAGTAAAGAGGATATAAAATGTAGACTGGCAATGGCAAGGAAAGCGTCTCTGAAGAAGAGAAATTTGTTAACCTCAAGTATAGATTTAAGTGTCAGGAAGTCATTTCTGAAAGTATTTGTATATAGTGTAGCCATATATGGAAGTGAAACATGGACGATAACTAGTTTGGACAAGAAGAGAATAGAAGCTTTCGAAATGTGGTGCTACAGAAGAATGCTGAAGTTTGGATGGGTGGATCACTTAACTAATGAAGAGATATTAAACAGAATTGGGGAGGAGTTTGTGGCACAACTTGACCAGAAGAAGGGATCGGTTGGTAGGACATGTTCTGAGGGATCAAGGGATCACCAATTTAGTATTGGAGGGCAGAGTGGAGGGTAAAAATTGTAGAGGGAGACCAAGAGATGAATACACTAAGCAGATTCAGAACGATGTAGGCTGCAGTACGTACTGTGAGATGAAGAAGCTTGCAAAGGACAGAGTAGCATGGAGAGCTGCATCAAACCAGTATCAGGACTGAAGACCACCACCACCACCACCACCACCACCACCACCACCACCACCACCACCACCACCACCACCACCACAACAACAACAACAACAACAACAACAAGAACAAGAATTTTATGACTGTAACTTGTCACTTGTTAGAAAATGCTGAGGTAACTGATTTAAGTGACGACTTAGGAGTTTCAGAGGTGATCAAGGAATCAGGTAAGCAAGATGTGAGCACTTTGTTAATTGATGAAACGTTAAATGCAACTGGGTAAGCAATGCTGAAAGAATGAGAGAAGGGTAAGGAGCAGGAGGAGAAGCAGGAGGTATTAGGTAGAATTACACCTCTGGTGATTCAGAGGTAAATGATGAATAGGAGAAAAATTTTATTTGTTTCAAAGGCGAATTGGAATCATTGGGAATAGATGAGGATATTAGTTATTGTAGAAGTATTTGGAAATACTCACGGAGGTGGTGGTTAGTGTTTAACGTCCCGTCGACAACAAGGTCATTAGAGACGGAGCGCAAGCTCGGGTTAGGGAAGGATTGGGAAGGAAATCGGCCGTGCCCTTTCAAAGGAACCATCCCGGCATTTGCCTGAAATGATTTAGGGAAATCACGGAAAACCTAAATCAGGATGGCCGGAGACGGGATTGAACCGTCGTCCTCCCGAATGCGAGTCCAGCGTGCTAACCACTGCACCACCTCGCTCGGTGAAATACCCACTGACCTAAAACATGTCTAGATGATGATTTTCTAGTTACTAAGCATGACAGAGAAGGTAGGTTACCAGATGTAATAGGAAAAGGAAAATTCTTTTTTAAGAACTGTGGCTGAGCAGTGATTCTATTAGGAAGAAAAGAACATCAGAAATGTAATTATCAACCTGTGCAAAACTTTGTATTGGTGACATAAGAGGAACAGTGAATGTTGGTTTTGAAGCATGTACTCATTGCCTGTAATTAACTTATATTTAGGATAATCACTTTAAAGTGTGGAAAGTGTTATTAGCAAACATCAACACCTACGACTTTTATTACTGCTATTAAGAAATTCTAAAGTTAAAGGACATAACACCTTTCTGCATGCATTAGGAACATAAAGTACCTCTCAACCATTGATTAAGAAGAAAAGAAAATGTATACATATTTGAGAACACAAAGTAAGTAAAATTAATTATCTTCAATTTTTTCCATTGGAAATAATAGGCTGTCCAGTCACATTAATGTGACCACCTGTCAAAAGCCTGAATAACCACTTATCACAGTGCAGACCACAGCAAGATGTGCAAGAAGAGTGTCAATGAGGTTCTGAAAGATACCAACAGGTATGTGGAGCCATGCCAATTCCAGTGCTGTCACCAGTTGCACTAGCTTTCTCGGCTGAGCATTCATGGTGCTAACAGCTCAATCGTGGTGGTCCCACAGATTCTCGACTGGGTTTAAATCCAGGAAATTTGGTGGCCAGGGAAGAATGGCAATATCATCTTGGTGCTCTTCAAACCATGCACGTACACTGCAAGCTGTGCTACATGTTGACTTGTCCAGCTGGTAGATGCCACCTCCTAGAATGTTGAGACCACCCCACAGAATTCCATAAAAACATTCCTCAGATCATAACACTCTGACAACTGTTGCAAGGTGCTTTCTTTCACTTGTTTCGCATCATACATGACAATGGCCACCTGTCTGATTGAGCATAAAACATAATTCACCTGATAAGGTCATCCGCCACCACATGGTGAACATCCTGTTGTGATATTAGCCTTTAAATTCCAGCATTCATCGCTAATGAACAATAGTCAGTGTGATTGCAAGAACCTGACACCTGCTGTGGAGGCCAATACACAGCAACACTCACTGACCATTGGTTGAAGAGACATTGTTGGTAGCCCATTGGTTCATCTGGGCAGTCAATCACTAGACAGTTGCATTTCTATTCATCCACACACACCTCTGCAACCATCGTTCAACTTTTGTCATCTATGGCCTATGGTGCATCACACTTGCCTTAGTGCCACTTTTGGATACTGTCATTTTTCCATGCACTGTATACTCTACCCATTGTAGCATTGGAACAGTTTACAAACTTAGCTGTTTCAAGAATGCTTCTGCCCTTGGCCTGAAAGCCAATGATCATGCCCTTTTCAGCATCAAGTAAATTCCTCCATTTCCACATTAAGATAATAATTACACTCATTTTCTGAATCCCAACATGCTTATAACACCCTTCACTGTTAGTGCTTCCGACTGCCATCTGCGAGTTGTTATTGCCTGTTTACATAAAATGTTAAGTAGTGCTCACATTAATGTTAATAGGCTTTGTATAAAAAATTCTAATTTGTAGCCTTTGTTCGTTAGTTGTTTGAGACATCACGTGTACTTTTTTGGAATGAGCTTTTGAAGTTTTGATGATTCTTCATAGTCCGAGGGGTAGCGCACATTAGAATGATTGCCACAATTTGACTGAAATGTAAAATGTGGACAATTCTTTCCTGAAAAAAATTAGCATGGGTGATAAGACTCAGTGTTGTCATTACGAAATTATCACAAAATGACAAAGTGCAGAAGTTAACACGAAGAGTCAATGCTTGAACAACAAACGAATTTCAAGCCATGTTGAACACATGTTGAACAACATTGCACAGGAAAAGTTTTCTGATAGTTTCATATGATTGTATGAGTGTTCTAAGCATTGTACTCAAGTGGGTGGGATTATTGAGAAAACTTGAAACTTTAAATCCATCATCAAAACTTTTTGAACTACTGGGGTAAAATCAACTATAAGTTTCTCTTTCTATTTTGAATTGTTTTCATTATAGTCCACGGTCTGAGAGCTCATTTCACACATCTCCCCATGCCTGTATCTTTTGCAGGTGTTTTCATATTTGTACAGGTGCTAAACACTTAGTTCATTAGTTAGTTCCATTTAGGCTTCTTCATTCTACTACAGCATCACATCTCAAAAGACACTATTCTCTTCTCATCTGCACGGTTTATCTTTCCTACATCATTTCCATATAAAGCTACACACCCTAAACAAGAGGATTATTTGGAAAGTAAGGTATCAGTCACTGTATCTAATCAAATGTTGTGCTTACACTGCAACAAGCAAAAGACTGACTCCTGGCATGCGTTACTCGTCAAAAAACACCATCTGAATTGGCACTGTCATAGTGTGCTGTTAACAATGCCAGTTCAAAACGTTTAAAACAATTTATCAGTTCACCAACTGTGAAATATGGCCAGTGATTCAGTTTTTGACTGCAACAAACATAGCAGCAATGGAAATTCATTGACAGGTAATTGGGGTGTCTGGTCCCATTGTGTTGAGAGACAGCAAAGTGTATCAGTGGGCAAGATCTTTTGAGGACTGATGGGGAAAATATGCAGGATGAACCATGATCAGGCTGACCATCATTGGTCTCAGGAGATATGGTAAAGCCATAGGAAAGACTCATCAAGACTGGCAAATCAAATTTTCAACTTAAGCACTGGATTTTCTGAACGTTAATAGAACAACTTTACACAAAATTGTCTCTGAAAAGTTGCAAGTTCACAAATTGTGTGCATGTTGGCTTCCCAGGCTGCTTACTGAGGAACACAAATTGGAAAGAATGGCTTGCGTTTTCGATTTTTTGGACTGATCTCATAATGAAGGTAATAAATTTTTAGAGAACACTGCCACAGGGGATGAGACATAAGTTTCTCAGAGTCTAAATTTCTGTCAATGGAATGGCATCACACAACATGACCAGTCGAAGGCCAAGCAGACAACCTCAACACACAAGGTTTAGTCCAGTCAACAAACGAAAATTTGAGGAAATAAATCCTGTAGTTGTGAATTTTTGCACAGTGCTAGGGAGAATCTTCAACAACATAATAAAATTCCTGGCCAGTTTTTTTAACAAAGGGGGGTCACCTTTTTATGTCTTTCTTGGATAACTCAAAAACCATGTCTTCTAACGAGAATGTTTCCCCAGCCCAAAATTAAACTATGTTGAATTTCCTACAAAAAAGTCCCATTCGGTTTTTCTCTAGTTTACGGATTGCAGGAGATGGAAAAACTGGAGATTATTGAAAATATTTTTTTTTTACCGGTATCAAATTACAGTTTACCTTTAAATGAAGTGGGTTAAAAACAAATATTAAATGTGTGTGCCACTTCTAACTGCAGCTGAGTTGCATTAATGGTTTAAATTGTGTGCTGGGGGTGTACAGGTGGACTGGGGGGATTGAGGGAGGGGGGGGATGAAGTGTGGGTAGAAGTGCGACAGAAGGTAGGTTGCCAGATTGTGTTCATGCAGTTGCCTCCTTTATATATCTGCCAGCGAAGATCAAGCTGGTGATTGATGTTTACTTTCCACAAAATGTATTAACATTACATGGAACGCAGGTATGAGTTACTAATAACACTAACACAAAAAACACATATGGGCAGAATCTACATAAGTCTCTGGTCCGATGCTGATATATAAGCACCTACAATTAGACAAGTCATTATTGTAGTATTTATGTCTTTCCAACGTGCATGCAGTAAATGTGGAAATGTGAACTATGGAGATGTTATTACCAAATGTGTCCAAACAGGACCAACATGGTGTTATTCTTTTCTTGGCTGCCAAATAACAAACACTTTTAGACATCCATCAGAGAATGGAGACAGTGTGTGGGGCAGCATGTCTTCCAAAACCATCATCGTGGAATGGTGTACCACGTCCTGCACTCGTCACGATTCAAAACATGACACCCGGTCAACTTGCGAGGCCAGACTCGTCCATTACACCAACTCTTCATTTAATTATCACGCCTTTGGCCCCTGTATAAAATGCCTCGAAGGGCAGACAATTCGTGTTGAACACGGATTTTCAGCAGGTAGTTACAGACTTCCTCATGCAGCGGACATGGCACTTTACCTAACGGATATCTTCTACATCTACATATATACTCTCCTAGCCACCACGCGGTGTCTGGCGGAGGGCACTATTCGCGCCAAAGTCATATTTCCCCCCCCCCCCCCCCCCCCCCCCTCTGTTCCACTCGCGGATCGCACGAGGGAGAAACAACTGTCTGAATGCCTCAGTATGAGCTCTAATTTCCCTTATCTTTGAATGGCGCTAATTGCGTGATATGAAAGTTGGCGGTCATAATACACTCCTGGAAATTGAAATAAGAACACCGTGAATTCATTGTCCCAGGAAGGGGAAACTTTATTGACACATTCCTGGGGTCAGATACATCACATGATCACACTGACAGAACCACAGGCACATAGACACAGGCAACAGAGCATGCACAATGTCGGCACTAGTACAGTGTATATCCACCTTTCGCAGCAATGCAGGCTGCTATTCTCCCATGGAGACTATCGTAGAGATGCTGGATGTAGTCCTGTGGAACGGCTTGCCATGACATTTCCACCTGGCGCCTCAGTTGGACCAGCGTTCGTGCTGGACGTGCAGACCGCGTGAGACGACGCTTCATCCAGTCCCAAACATGCTCAATGGGGTACAGATCCGGAGATCTTCCTGGCCAGGGTAGTTGACTTACACCTTCTAGAGCACATTGGGTGGCACGGGATACATGCGGACGTGCATTGTCCTGTTGGAACAGCAAGTTCCCTTGCCGGTCTAGGAATGGTAGAACGATGGGTTTGATGACGGTTTGGATGTACCGTGCACTATTCAGTGTCCCCTCGACGATCACCAGAGGTGTACGGCCAGTGTAGGAGATCGCTCCCCACACCATGATGTGGGTGTTGGCCCTGTGTGCCTCGGTCGTATGCAGTCCTGATTGTGGCGCTCACCTGCACGGCGCCAAACACGCATATGACCATCATTGGCACCAAGGCAGAAGCGACTCATCGCTGAAGACGACACGTCTCCATTCGTCCCTCCATTCACGCCTGTCGCGACACCACTGGAGGCGGGCTGCACGATGCTGGGGCGTGAGCGGAAGACGGCATAACAGTGTGCGGGACCGTAGCCCAGCTGCATGGAGACGGTTGCGAATGGTCCTCGCCGATACCCCAGGAGCAACAGTGTCCCTAATTTGCTGGGAAGTGGCGGTGCGGTCCCCTACGGCACTGCGTACGATCCTACGGTCTTGGCGTGCATCCGTGTGTCGCTGCGGTCCGGTCCCAGGTCGACGGGCAAGTGCACCTTCCGCCGACCACTGGCGACAACATCGATGTACTGTGGAGACCTCACGCCCCACGTGTTGAGCAATTCGGCGGTACATCCACCCGGCCTCCTGGATGCCCACTATATGCCCTCGCTCAAAGTCCGTCAACTGCACATACAGTTCACGTCCACGCTGTCGCGGCATGCTACCAGTGTTAAAGACTGCGATGGAGCTCCATATGCCATGGCAAACTGGCTGACACTGACGGCGGCGGTACACAAATGCTGCGCAGCTAGCGCCATTCGACGGCCAACACCGCAGTTCTTTGCGTGTCCGCTGTTCCGTGCGTGTGATCATTGCTTGTACAGCCCTCTCGCAGTGTCCGGAGCAAGTATGGTGGGTCTGACACACCGGTGTCAATGTGTTCTTTTTTCCATTTCCATGAGTGTATATGCTCTACACCCTCAGCGAAGACTGGATTTTGGAGTTTAGTGAGCAGCCCCTTCCATTTAGTGCATCGTCTATCTGCAAGTGTGTCCCACTTCAAACTTTTATGAGGTTTGTAACGCTCTCACGATGGTTCCAGTCACAAATCTTGCCACTCTTCTTTGGTGCTTCTCAATCTCTTGAATCAGACCGAACTGGTAAGGGTCCCATACAGACAAACAATACTCTAGACTGCACAAACTAAAGTACTGTAAGCAATTTCCTTTGTTGAAGGACTGCATTGCTTCAGGATTCTACTAATAAACCGCAATCTAGAGTTCGCCTTACGCATTACTTGTGTACTCTGATTGTTACATTTGAGATCATTTTGAATAGTCACACCCAGATACTCGACAGATATTACCGCTTATAAAGACTAGGCATTTATCCTGCACTCGTACATCAATGGGGACTTTTGCTTTGTTATACGCAGTAGGTTACACTTACTAATATTGAGAGATAACTGCCAGTCAATAAACCACGCATTTATTTTCTGCAAATCCTCACTGATTTGTTGACAGCTTGCATGTGATACTACATTCCTGTAGACTACAGCATCATCGGCAAACAGTCTAATGCCACTGTCAATAACATCAACCAGATCGTTTATGTAAATCGTAAAAAGCAGCAGACCTATTATGCTGCCATGGGGCACACCTGGTGTTACACTTGTTTCTGTTGAAGTATCCCCATTCAGGACGACATACTTTCTATCCAACAGATATGTCATTGGATAGAGCGTAAGCGTGCACTTTTTGGAGCAAGCAACAGTACAGAACTGAGTCTAATGCCTTTTGAAGTCTAGGAACATCGCATCAACCTGGGAGCCGGTATCTAGAGCCTGTTGTGTATCATGCACAAAGAGGGCCAGCTGTGTCTCGCATAACCGCTGTTTCCTAAAACCATGCTGTTTTCTGCAGATGAGCATCTCAGTGTCTACAAAGGTCATTATGCCTGAAACAAAATACATTCCATGATTCTACAACAAATCGATGTCAGTGAAATTGGCCAGTAATTATGAGCGTCTGATTTTCGACCCTTCTTATAGGTTGCCGTGATGTGGGCCTTCTTCCAATCCCATGGAACTTTCCACTGTCCCAATTATCTCTGATATATGATGGATAAGAATGGCGTTACATTTGTAGCATAGTCAACATAAAATCTTACGGGGATACTGTTTGGGCCAGATGCCTTCCTAGCATCTAAGGATCTTAACTCTTTTACAATCCCAGATACCGAAACACTGTCAGCCATCATTTCGTTCGTTTGGTAATTGAAAGGGGGAATGGTGCTGCAGCCCTCTACCATAAATGAGTTTTTGAGAACTAGGTTTAGAATTTTATACAAGGCTGTTTATTCCTCTCCCAATGGCACCGTCTTGTTTAATCTTTTCCTAGGACTGATTTGTCACTACCCGTACTGTCAGCAAGAGAAGGTATTTAATTATTTTTAGCATTCATTGATTTTACGTATGACCAATATTTTTTTTAGGATCTGCAGATAAAGTATTGCTTTCAAATTCGTTAAAAGAATCTCACATTGACCTTCGGACAGCTGCTTTCATTTCGCGTAAATTTCTGTTTGTCAGCGGGGCAGTGACAATGTTTCAAACATCTGAGCAAAATTATCTGCTTTCGCAGCAGCTTCCTAATGTTTGTTGAACCTAGGTGAATCCTTTCCCTCCCCTATATTTTTGCTAGGCCTATATTTCTCTAGCATGTGGTGGACAGCACCTTTAAATTACAACCAAAGATGCTCAATATCTTCGTGTCCCACAGTGAATGCCTGGAGCTGACTATGAAGATATTCATTGATGACACTTATTTGCTTTCCCAAACAAGAAAACTCTATGCTTTTTCTTTGGTTTTCTTGCAACTTCCACTGACATACAAGCCACAACAACATTATGGTGGCTAATACCTTCTTCCAGAGTAACTTCCTAAAAAGATCAGGTCTGTTTGTCGCCAAGATGTCTAATATGTTCCCATCTCGAGTTGGTTTTCTAACCAATTGCTCAAGGTTGTATGTTGATGTTGAGAGCACCCCTAGAATAACTTCACACGAGTCTTTACTTCTGCCTCCTGTGATAAACATATAATTTTTCCCAGTCGGTGGATGCCAGATTAAAGTCTCGACCTATAATTAGTGGCTGAATTGGATATTTACTTCCTATGTACTCAAGGCTTTTCCTGAAACGCTCTGCGACGTTCGTTGCGGATGCTGGTGGTCTATAAAAACATCCTAATACTATGGTCACTCCTTTCTGATTGACTGCTTTATCCAGACTAATTCACAGTCCAACCCAGTATCGATCTCAACTACATTTAAACAGCTTTTAACTGCAATGAACACACCACCTCCCATAGCATCAGTCCTATCCTTCCTAAACATTGTCCAATCCAAGTTCAAAATTTCACTGTTATTTATGTCTGGTTTTAACTGGCTTTCGGTATCTAATACAATATTTGCATTACTGTTGTTTATTGCGGAGAGTAACTCGGGGATCTTGCTACAGACACTTAAACCATTTACTAACATGAGATTTAGCATATTTAAATGCTTTGGAATGACCTGTTTCGGTGAACTTACCTGGTGCATGGCAGGATGATTGTCTATATGCTCACAGCCATTCTGCCTGATTAGCATACCGATTCTGGACTGTACAGCCTTCAAATGGAAACTTTTTAATCACCTGTTACATGTACGGTAGGTTTCAGATAGAGGATCAAATAAGCTAAAAGAAAAGGCTGTTTATTCCTCTCCCAATGGCACTGTCTAGTTTAATCTTTTCCCAGCACTGATTTGTCACTGTCAACTATGTTCCACTGCCACTGCGTCCCTCTTTTTCTCTCTCACTGCCTGTGCTCTTTCTATACTACAACCAGTGTCTACTATACTCCAGTATTTATTACAATTTTATTTTTGTGTATTTTCATGGGTCGGGGTCCCCAGCCTCAATGTGTTTTGAGAACGAAAACAAGGTCCAGGTTGGCTGTATTCTTTTTATTATCTATGTGATTGGCCAATTTCAATCTCTGGTCATTTTAAGCATATATCTTAAGCTTCCAACTTCATTTTACGTTATAATATGTCACTGGGACATGTGGACAGGAACACACCTGACTTCTGTGTGTACATGGCACAAGAGCCATTCATTGTTATACACGGTTACATCTATTATGTCGGCTAATAGACATAGCCATGTACAATAGTTTGTTGTTTTTGTGCCACATGCGCACAGAATAAAGATGTATACCAGTCCACATGTCCCAACAATATGTCATAATGCAAAATGAAGCTGGAAGCTTAAGATACATGCTTGAAAATGACCAAAGGCCACTCGCATAGATAATAAAAAGAATACAGCCTACCTGGACCATGTTTTCATTCTCAATATTTATTACTTTTCCATCTCTTTCCCATTCCTCTTCACTCAGCATAAAAAAGCTCAAACACATTTGCATGTCAAAACTTTTGGGAAAATTGTTAAAGGTGCAGAGGAAGGTAGACTGGGGCAGATGGTACCTCACTTTTCAGAGTAATCTTATAGCATATTAGCCTTTTTTGTTTTCAGATAGGACCATTTCTCTGCTGATTCCCATCTCTTCACTGCCACAGCAATGCATGTCACTCATATGAAATTTTGACAGTTTGAAATAATGCAAAACTAATTTTACATCTTAGATTGGATTTTACATGCACAAAAATTTTTCAGGTGCCTGAATACTACATTAGGTTTCCGGAACCTTTCTGGTGATAACCGCGACACTTTACGTAGCATTTCTCTGTGCTAAGTCACTTTATAAGCTACGTTTTCGAGTCACTAGATTTTGCATGTGTTTTAAATGTACAAGTAGTGTAAATTTGAACCTCTGAAACTGACAAAGATATCAAGAAAATTTTCCAGGTTGTTTGAGGTTGGGGTCTTAGAAATTATCGTAAAAATTACACCCCATACATAGCGGTCTTGAGATCTGCAGCTCGGTTTTGGTACCCAAAAACTGTGTTTTCTGTGTGTTTCTTGATAATGGATGAAGATTTTTGAAAAAGTGAAGATGACACTTCTAGATAAATGCCTAAAGAATACAAAGTTAAAATTTGAGAAATTTTCTGCAGTTATTTATTACTTAGATTTTGCTTCACACAGGATTCTATGCACATATTTTATGTACACATGTAATTTCACTTTGAACCTCTACATCACAGAAATGGATAAGATATGAAGAAAATTATCAACACTGTTCAAGGTTGGGATCTTAGGCACATATTGTAAAAATTTCATCCATTTGCTGTGCATAGCCATCTTGAAATCCATTGCTTAGTTTTGCTAGGAAAAAGTGGTAACAAACTGCTTGTTTTGTCATTTTCTAAGGAACCACCAATGGACTAATGGTGCCTCCCTAAGCCCATTAAGGCACACCATGGACAACATCAAATGCAGAAAGAACCAACTCATTTGCTCCATTTGCCGTAGCAAATCTTCTGGCCAGAAGATGACAGGTACGAACCTCATCGAAACTTTGCAACAAGACGACGTCACCACTCGGCTGATAACCCGAGAAGAATTTATCATATATGTGTGTGTGTGTGTGTGTGTGTGTGTGTGTGTGTGTGTGTGTGTGTGTGTGTGTGTGTGTGTGTGTGTGATATGTATTATACTATACAAGCGCAAGTCAACATTTAATATTGTTACCAGAATCTCAAAAAGTACTTCACCAATTTACTTCAAATTTTTACACCATTCTCTAATATACATTTGGACAGAGATTTCAGTAGGCATATATTTATATTTTTAAACGTCTTTGTATACGTCTTTTGGTAAAGCCAACTGAAAGAAAGAAAACATTGGGTTGTGAAAATAAGTGGTTTTGACTTCTTTCTCACAGTGCTTCAACTATGACAGGAGGGCAGGTAAACCCTTAGACAAATTGTTTCTCTAATAGATATTCTTTCACCTTATTTATATTTTTATGCAAAAATTGTACATAAAACAACCTGCTTTTTATTTTCTTCATTGCTATTGATTTTACAGAAAATAGGAAAGTTAAATGTATGGCTGATAATAACTACTATGGAATTTGAATGATCCAAAATTTTGTAATCTTACCTATTCACAGATTAGAAACTGTGTGAAATACTGTCATTGAAGCTACTTTCCTCACACATCCATCAGCTGGAGAGGTGTGTCTTATACCGCATATACCAATGATCCTGAACAATTTAACCATTCTTTTTAGGTGACAATTCCCAATCAATATTTTGTCCACAGCAACAATAAACAAGGCTCAAGGTCAGAGGGAAGAGAACAGAGAACAGAGGAGGAAATAGGAAATGAACAGAGGGGAAGGGAGATGCAATGCACAGAAGAGAGAGAGAGAGAGAGAGAGAGAGAGAGAGAGAGAGAGAGAGAGAGAGAGAGAGAGAGAGAGAGAGAGAGAGAGAGAGAGAGAGAGAGAGGGGGGGGGGGGGAGGATGATGATGAAATGGACACAGAAAAAGGAGGGAGGAGTTTAGGATGTATACCCAATTCCCATACATATGTCGCAATTGCAAAGCATTACTAGGTTCACTAGTAACTAATAAAGATGTACTGAATCGAACTGGGGGGGACGGGGACTTTTAGTCATGTTGTGGTACAAAATGACTAAAAGAAGGAATTGAATGAAAGAACAGGTCCCAAGTTGTCAAGGAAACATCAATTTTTGTCTGTATGTGTGTGTGTGTGTGTGTGTGTGTGTGTGTGTGTGTGTGTGTGTGTGTGCACCACAAACTGTCCTCTTTCTTTGTGGAGTGGCTTGTTCACAGAGATAACTAAGAACTTCTCAAGTCTCAATAGCTGGATTTATTAACCATATTTTTTGTCTATAACTTCCAGATAATAAGCCTGAAAATGAGACTAGGCAGACATTCTGATCACAGAAATTTTTCATGAAAGGTGGAAAGGTCAGAGGGGCTAGTGTAATGAGTTACAACATGTTATCTACAAGCTCTTTTAGACTACAATACTGCCAACAGATCAATTGAGATTGCATGCATCTTGGTTCACAGCACCCATCAAGAATATCGTCTGGCAATTGGAAGTGGAGAATGGTGTCCTGGATATTTGGAAAGTCTCAATAAGATGTGTAGAAGTTTTGGGTGGTCTGAATAGGATTCAATGCTTGACCAACACACACAGTTAACCACTAAAAACATTAATTTAGTTTGGTAGGCAAATCCTCACAATATGGTCAAAAGAAATAATAGAATAACCAGGTGTATTGTCAACTTATTTAACCAAACAGTGTGTCCCAGTGCTTATTTAGATCACCACCATAAATTTTAAGTATTTATGCATCACAAAACTGAAGTATTTATGCATCACAAAACTGAAGTATTTATGCATCACAAAACTGAAGTATTTATGCATCACAAAACTGAAGTATTTATGCATCACAAAACTGAAGTATTTATGCATCACAAAACTGAAGTATTTATGCATCACAAAACTGAAGTATTTATGCATCACAAAACTGAAGTATTTATGCATCACAAAACTGAAGTATTTATGCATCACAAAACTGAAGTATTTATGCATCACAAAACTGAAGTATTTATGCATCACAAAACTGAAGTATTTATGCATCACAAAACTGAAGTATTTATGCATCACAAAACTGAAGTATTTATGCATCACAAAACTGAAGTATTTATGCATCACAAAACTGAAGTATTTATGCATCACAAAACTGAAGTATTTATGCATCACAAAACTGAAGTATTTATGCATCACAAAACTGAAGTATTTATGCATCACAAAACTGAAGTATTTATGCATCACAAAACTGAAGTATTTATGCATCACAAAACTGAAGTATTTATGATTCACTGCTCTCAAATTTGAAACCAACCTCATTCTCAGTAATAACTAGTTTGAATATTTGTCATAAATTGGTTTGACAGATTTCTTTCTGCAACACTTTCAGCTTTGAAATCTGATAACAAGGTGCAGAAGAATTTAGCTTTGGTAGAAACAGATTATATTAAGATATTTGGAAGCACATTTAGGGCAGGTTTTACACAAGGTACTGAATAATCAATGTGGAATAAGCATGACCATTGAGGCCGATGCAGTAACCAGCACAACCCCTCTAAGGCATAACTCTCACTGGTTGAGATAGGAGGATACATCTTGGGTGCTTGCCAGTCACACACAAATCTGTTAGTCATACCTGAAACAGCAGTCACAACAAAGGAACACTGTTAAGCCACAATATGGGCATATACCAAGATGACTTATGGAACTTGGTAATGATCACAGAAGCCTACTCCTGTGTCTGTGCTTAATGTTTTCTTCTTTTTCTCCTCTTCTCTCCACATTAGTCTGGAAAGTTTGAGTGGGTTAACTGTTCTAGATGCTGTTGCCAGAGAATTTTTTTTTAGTTTTGTTTCACTAAATACAAACTGCTGAATCTTGCTGTCACTTCCAAAATGCAAAATTACCAGCTTATCCATCTTAAAACTGGAAAATACTTACACTTTGATCAGCACCACCCACTGATTATCATCATCTTATCACAATACATAGCTAACCATTGTAAATGAATTTTACTCACTTTTCATGTACTGCCAACAAACCAATCTGCGCGTGTGCTTTGGTCAGAAGTGCAGACCCTTCATTAACTTGACGTTCCCAATAAATTTTCTTGGTTTGCATCTCTTCATCTTTAACATTTAATTCTCCCTGGTACTGTTTCTCTCTCTCAGCAAGTAACTTTGAAGAAATAAAGAAGACACATCTTTACTGCTTTCAAGCAAAAGGAAAGAAAAAAGTCAAACCAAACATATTTTGCTTTAATTTCATAAAGAGATTCATATTTTGCTTTGATTTCATAAAAAGATCATCACAGATTTTATACTTTAGTAACAACACAGTAATCTAAAACTATCAAATACAATTACTGTTTCCACAATAATATGCAAACACACTGTATTACTCAACCAAAGAAGTTATCCACAATATTTATTCCTTTAAGAATGGCTGATGTTCTTTAGCAAGCAAGTCTCCTATAAAGTCAGTCAGATATATTCAAGATACACATCATGTGAAATTAAATTTAATGAATATGCATTTCACTGATGCAAGAGTACCTTCTTCAGTTTTCTCAGCCCTCAGCGAGTATTCTGCACAGCACTATTAGCTCACACATTTCCTACTACATCGATTATATCTCCTGGTCTCCAATAAAAAAATATTACGTATCATGTTAGCATAACTTTAAATGAATTAATCTGTTATTTAATGCTAATCAGCTAGATATTAATGAATCTCAGCCACACTAAACATGTAAGTAACAATAGTGCACCACATATATAAAAATGACTTCAATTACAATCAAAATAGAATTCATTCTTATATGAGAATTATGTGAAAGGAATACTTTCCTAAATATGCAGATACAAATTTAAAAATTGCATAAAATTTGCCTTTTATAACTAACCCTCCTTTTTAAACTTCACATATCCTATAGTGTAAAGCCTTGCTAAGTCATATGTTCTGTGCTGTGTTCCCACACTGCTTCAATGTCAAGCCAAAAGTAATACAATTATTTTAGGTGAAACAGGTAATTTGTGTACATACTTTTACACTTCCTTACTCACATTTACTAGCTTTATCCTCACCTGAGGAATTAGAGTCTGACATATTTCTCTCAATGCTCTCTTTAATATGTAAGAAAGTGGAATCTTGTGCATCACTAGATTTTTGTTTCATAATGATTCGTGTCAAAGCAATTTTTGGAAGGGTGATGATTTGCAATTCAATCTCTCATTTAATGTCATTGTGACTGTTGAAACACATACCTAGGTATCTGAAACGATCTCTTTTGTTAAGGCAATAACCTCCGATTGGCAGTGTTTCTGTCTATACAGAGCCTCTTCAAATCTCCATCAGCCTTGTGGGTTTATAAAAAAGTTTTCTGCCATTTATGGTTGTGTTTAGTGCAGAGACATGGCTTAGTCATTCTGGAAACAGCCCCCAGGCTGTGGTCAAGCCATGTCTCTGCAATATCCTTTCTTTCAGGAGTGCTGGTTCTGCAAGGTTTGCAGGAGAGCTTCTGCAAAGTTTGGAAGGTAGGAGACGAGGTACTGGCAGAAGTAAAGCTGTGAGGACGGGGCGTGAGTCGTGCTTGGGTAGCTCAGGTTGGTAGAGCACTTGCCTGCAGAAGGCAAAGGTCCCGAGTTTGAGTCTTGATCCGGCGCACAGTTTTAATCTGCCAGGAAGTTTCATATCAGTGCACACTCTGCTGCAGAGTGAAAATCTCATTCTGAACTGGAGGCAGTTAGTTCAGAACAAAGTTCTCCTTCAAAACAAGGACTGCACTAATTCATCTCAAGTTTTGTGTTGTACTCCTGCAAAAATATATTCTGTTATGAAAGTTTTGTCTTTAATGTTTTTCAGTTGATACTGAAACGTATTATTACCCATTTTGTAACACGAATAAAAAATTTTCCAGGGACTTTTTTAGTTCTACAACTAAGGAAGAACTCTCCTAAATACCAGTCAATATTCATGGGGAGAGTCCACAATTTTTGCTTTTTATAATGTACCGTGTGACCCTTTCAAAGCCATGGAAGATGATTGTACAGTATAATCTGATGTCACTGAGGGGAAAATTTGTATGTATTTGTATGTATTTGTATTTTCTAGACATGGAACATCAAAATGACACTAGGGACTTACACTAAGCCTGAAATGATCACTAGTACTTCATTTTTTATATCCTGCAATGTTTGACACTACTGTAAACCATGCAAACTCCATAGGCTTGCCATCACAGCATTGATGTCACTCAAGAACTTGCAGTTACTTGTGAAAAGAGACTGATATCAAGATCACAACCAATTCAAAAACTTTTTAGTACTTTTAGCTATATTTCACTCACAGTAATGTATGTTCTAAAACTTATCTAACAGTAAGCTTTTTCATCACTACATCTGCACATCAAGTGCACATGGTTGACAGATAGTGTCATTTTGCAATGACTGTTTTGAATTATTAAAAGGTAAATGGTTTATTAAGAAGCTAAGATGCTACACTACACCTGCACAAAAATCAGATTTCTTTTAACTGTATTTTTTTTTTTTCAGATTCGATTGAGAAACATTATGGAACTAAAAAACAATCACACAAAATGAAAAGTAAGCATTTCTGGAAAGTAAAACTTTTAAGGAAAAAACAAGTTCACAAAACTATGTGGTGTAGTCTTCTACACCACAATGAGCTTTTAAAGTGTGAAAATCGGGAAGTTGATTTTTCCCCCTTCATCATCCTGGCCCAGTGCACAGTGTGAACACCCAGGGTGGCATTTTGAGCAGGCTAGGTGCAGCCCAGTCCGGTGCATACAATCCTGGCCCTGATAAGCACACAGCCTAATACTTTGAGAAAAATAAAACAACAGATTAACAGGAAGACAAACTCCACCAACTATTATAATGAAACTGACTACACATCCACACCAATGACAGTTCCACTCAAGCAAACCGGGAAATTGATAAAAACCTTAAATCATTAAATAAAAAGTAAAGTCCCATGGACTGTTTCAGTACATCAGTTTTACTGGCTTACATGTTGAGTCCTCTCTCTTTCTGCAGCCAGGTCTTTTGCATGGTTCTCTGACATCTGTGACATCTTCTTCTCATATTCTTGAATAATTTCTTCAGTCTTTGCTTTCTGTAGGATGATTTCAGCTTCAAACTGCAATATTTCTGACTCATTGTGTTCCATTTTGAGCATGAATTTTCTTCTTTCCTCCTAAAACAAAGTAACAAATACAGAGTAACATAATTTCACTTACTGTTACATTTTCGCATGTATATCATTCTTAAATGCAGAAGAAACTACATGTAATGTAGATATTGTAAAAATTTGAAGGAACTAAAGTACCATAGATTAATAGCAGGTTAAGTGATACTAAAAAAGAAGTTTCTGAGCAACAACAAAAAATTTTATGCTGATACAAACGTAAATAAAATAAAAAGCAACCAGCCACAATATAACCATATGAAGATTTAAGAAATATTTGCTTACAAATTAAAATCAGATCAATAGTTAACATACACCATGGCAGAACTGATTCACAACTTTAGGTGTAAGAGTTCCTTTTGCCAGAGAAATATAGATAGTACGGAGAATCATGCAACTTTTAATGGCTTTGCTGTCATATAGTGTAAAGAGATTGCACTATCATATGAGAAAGAAATAAAAGACCTTCTCAGATATTATGAGTCCCATGTATTAGAGCAAAAATCAAGTAACGACAGTACAATGTTATGCATGTAATGTTTTGTAGACAAACTGCAGTTTCCAAATATCCTACAAATGAATCTTGACCTGTTATATGCTTTACATACAGCTGATCCTATGTCATCATTCCACTTCATATCTCTACATTTGTATGGTATGACATACTTCCTGTGACCCATTAATTCTACATAAAATGAAGCCATACTTCTACATTTTTTAAGGTTCACAAATTTCTCTTCATTGAGGGTTCATTGCTAGTCTTTGTACGAGGCTGATAGGTTGTTGAGATATAAATTTTTACAATTTGTACAAGTTGGAATGTCCTTGGAGATAACTGCGTTGTCTATGAAAATACTAAGATTGCAACTAATACTATCTGTTATGACATCAACATATAACATGAAGTTATTAACTTATTCACTGCCCTGGGACACACTAGATTTTACTTCACTATCTGTAAATTACTCTCTGCCAGTGATAATGTGTCACAATCTATCAGATAAAGTTTCCAACCCAGTCACAAACCTGGTTAGCTGCCCTAAAGGGACATACTTTCTTTAGAAGATGTAAACTTGCAACTAAATCCACAGCTTTTCAAAAGTCTGCAAATTCTAAATCAGTCTAGTTTTCTCTATACGTGGCACTAAGGATACCACTTGAGAAGAGCATAAGTTGTGATTTGCACACTCAATGTTTTCAGAATTTATGCACATTTCCATGAAGACACAGTTCTTTTCTTACAAGCAAGACATACTGCTTGAACTTCAAATTTTGTCTAGTACTCTGCCAAATGCAGATGTCAGTGACGTAGGATGGCAATTTTTATAAATTAGTTCTGCTTCCTTTCTATGTATCTTGCTCTGCTCATGAGATTTGTTACATATTATGGTGAAGAAGAAGATAATACACTTACAAATTGTGTATAAAATTTGACAGATTCATTATCAGGCCCAGGATCCTTATTGAGTTTTGGCAGTTTAACGTGCTTCACACACACACACACACACACACACACACACACACACACACACACACACACCAGGATGGCCGGACGTGGGATTGAACCATCGTCCTCCAGACGTCCAGTGTGGGCAGAAGAGGTGTTGAGAGTAGGTACTTAAGAGGCTTTGAGGGAGGCAGCCTGTTTGCTGACAGAGAAACAGAGAGAGTGGTGGCAGGTGCATGGACTAGGCATGTGAAGCATTGTTAACAAAGGTGGTGGGGTGTAACTCAAGATGAAGGTGCCATGGAGATGTGAATGGGTAGGGCATTACAGGACAGAGAAAGGTGGAGGGTGTGGGGACAGTGGGGTAATGGAGACTGAGGCCAGCAGGATTACGTGAATGAAGGATATGTTGCAATGGCTAACACTGGTCTGTGTTGTTCAGAAGAGCTGGTAGTGGCAGGAATGACCAGGTGGCCCAAATTGTGAAGTAACTGTGTAAATCTAACAGGATGCGCTCAGCTGCACGATTTTCAACCACATGGTCAACTTTGTTCTTGGCCACAGTTTGGTGGTGGCCATTCATTCTGATGGACAGCTGGTTGGTTGTCATACCAACATAAAAAGCTGTACAATGGTGGTGGTTGTTGGGAAGTTTAAGGGGGACTAAACAGCTAAGGTCATCAGTCCCCCATTCCAAAAACAGGCGAAACAAAATTTACAGAACAAGTAAAACCCCAAGGGGGAAGGAGACGCCCCTCCCCCCAGTCACTGAAAGAACACTAATGTGGCAGCGAAAACTAGAGACAAGAAGAGTACAGACGAACACCGGACAGAAAGAAACGGAAGAAAAGAAGAGGGCCGGAGACTGGTAGACTGACCATGGGAACAAAAATTGGGAAAGAGTCAACCATCCGAATACATACATTAAAATCTGCAACCAAAGAGACACTCGAGGACAAGATACACAGAAAGGGAAAGGGACAGGTCCCCCTAAATGGAACCATAAAAAGGACTACCACGGATAAAATTTAAAACGTTGTCAGCCATGGAGGCATCGTCGCATAAAGCCAAAGGCAACGTGCCCGGGAGATTAAAAGTCTGCCGGAGGGTGCAAAGGCGGGGACACTCATACAAAATGTGGGCGACCGTCAACCGGGACCCACACTGACACAGGGAGGGATCCTCCTGACGCAAAAGATGTCCGTGCGTCAGGTAGGTATGGCCGATGCGGAGCCGACACAGGATGACAGAGTCCCTGCGAGAAGTCTGCAAGGAGGACCACCACACATCGGTCGTCTCCTTAACAGCCCGCAGTTTATTCGGCGAAGTCAGGCTACGCCACTCGTCATGCCACATCTGAAGCACCTTACGGCGCAACACCAGCTGCAAATCACGAGCCGGGAGGCCAATCGCCAAAGTGGGGGCGTCGACCGCCCCTTTGGCCAGCCTGTCGACACGTTCATTCCCCGGGATGCCAACGTGACCTGGCGGCCAAACAAAGACCACCGAACGACCAGAGCGGGTAATGGCAAAAACAGACTCCTGAATACAGGATACCAGAGGAGAAGAGGTATAGCAGCGGTCGATAGCCTGGAGGCTGCTCAGGGAGTCACTGCAGATGACGATAGACGTACCTGAGCAGGAACGCATATGCTCAAGAGTGCGCAATATGGCCACCAGTTCTGCAGTAAAAATACTGCAGCCAGCTGGCAAGGAGCGCTGTTCAACATGGGCATCGTGAGCAAAAGCGTAGGCAGGACGACCATCCACCAGGGAACCATCAGTGTAGACAGGCTCACAGCCTGAAAATGAGGCAAGGAGCACAAGAAAATGGTGACAGAGGGCCACATGCGGAACCGAGTCCTTGGGTTCCCGTGCCAAGTCCAGGCGGACGGACAGACGGGTCATACACCAGGGAGGTGTGGGTGCACAGGCCCGGAGCTGTACAGTGATTGCAGTAGAATTTGTTGTACAACATAGTTGCTTTCCAAGGTGGCCCTGCCTCTGATGGGGTAGGATAAGCCTGTGACACGACTGGAGTAGGAACTTCTGGGTGGATCGGTGGATTGGATAGGTCTTGCACCTGGGTCTTCAACAAGGGTATGATACTTGCGGCAAGGGGTTGGAGTGGGAGTGGCATAGGAATGAACTAAGATGTTGAGTACGTTGGGTGGGAGAAACACCGCTTTAGGAGGCGTGAGAAGGCTCTTAGGTAGTATACAACTCATTTCGGGGCATGATAGATAATCAAAGATCAGGCAAAGAATACTGTTCAGTTGTTGCAGTCCAAGGTGACAATGAGTGATGAAGGGGTGCTCCTTGTGGTTGATTCTTGGGAGTGCTGGAAGGATTAAGGGTGTGTGAGGATGTGGCACAGTGAACCTGTTTGCGAACTAGATTTGGGAGTTAGTTCCTGTCTGTTATGACCCTCATAAGACATTAAGCATATCGGGCAAGGGAGTTCTTGGTTGGTTGGATTAAAAGGGGGGAAAAGGGACCAAACTACGAGGCCATCAGTCCCTTGTTCTGAATAAAACAATTCCACAAGTGTGAGAACACAAACAAGACTGACAACTCAAAACAGAATGAAAGGAAAAATCACAAGAACAATGAAAAGCAACAAAAATGTAAATTGACATAAGAGGACCAAAAGACCACAGAAACACAAGAAATGGGATGAAGAGATTAAAACAACAAGGCAGATTACCATGTCTGGCTGACCATCCACTCTGCAACACATTAAAACCTCCACCCTAGAAGCACTAGAGTGGAGGACACAAAGGGACGAAGGACATGCTCTAGAACTTAGATCAAATGATAAAACCAACTCTCCCGAATACAAGATAAAAGTAAATCAGCCAATGAGGTGTTGTCAGATAAAATTAGCAGCAAAGAGTCCGATAACCCAAGATTTCGTCGCTCGGCAGTCAAAGTGGGACAGTGCACCAGAACACGGGCCACTATCAACCCGGCACCACACCAACACTCACGCAGGTCTTCATGGCGAAGGAGGAAACCATGGGTCACCCAAGCATGGCCAATGCTGAGCCGGCAGAGGATAACAATCCCTGCGCGAGGCCTGCATGGAAGTCTTCCACACATTTGTAGTCTCCTTAATGACACAGTTTTTTGTATGTACTGTTATGCCATTCCGTATCCCAAAGCCGAAAACCCCTACGGCGTAAGTCAGAATGCAGGTCAGGTTCAGAGATGCCCATCTCCGGAAGCGGTTTCCGCGTAGCCTGTTTGGCCAGACTGTCGGCAAGTTTGTTGCATGGGAAGCTGACATGTCCCGAGGTCCACACAAACACCACTGAATGACAGGACCAGTCCAGGGCATAGATGGACTCCTGGATGGACGCTACCAAACGATTGAGAGGGTAGGACTGGTCGATAGCTTGTAGGCTCCTCAAGGAGTCAGTACACAGAAGAAATGATTCCCCAGGGCATGAACATATATACTGAAGTGAGCGAGAGATGGCGACTACCTCTGCAGTTAATACACTGCAGCCATCAGGCAAGTAATGCTGTTCAAAATGGCTTCTGTGGACGTAGGTGAAGCCAACACGACCATCAGCCATCGAGCCATTGGTGTAAATCACTTCAGAGCCCTGAAACACGTCAAGAATCGAGAGGAAGTGACAGTGGAGAGAAGGAGGAGTAACTGAGTCCTTAGGGTCATGCGAAAGGTCCAGATGAATCTGCGGGCTAGGTGTACACCATGAAAGTGTATGCAGACGGACCTGGATGGGAGGCGGTAAAGGGAAGGACTCCAGTTCAGACAGAAGGTTGGTTGGTTTTGTTTGCGGAAGGAGACCAGACAGCGAGGTCATCGATCTCATCGGATTAGGGAAGGATGGGGAAGGAAGTCGGCCGTGCCCTTTCAAAGGGACCATCCCGGCATTTGCCTGGAGCGATTAAGGGAAATCATAGAAAACCTAAATCAGAATGGCGGGACGCGGGATTGAACTGTAGCCCTCCCGAATGCCAGGCAGAAGGGATCGCATGTGAACCGCAATCGTTAGTTCTGACCTGGGCCGCCAATGTGGGAGATGAACTGCCGCGGGTGGAAAACGGAGGCAGTAATTTGGATGCTCAGGAAAACTACGAATGTGTGCAATATAACTGAGGAGCAGTTGTGCACATTGGATCTGCAATGGAGGGACTCTGGCCTCCACCAGGATATTGGTCATCGGACTCATTCTAAAAGCTCCCATCGCTAGGCGAACACCACAGTGCGGTACTGGTTTGAGTACACACAATGCTGAGGGCACCGCCGAACCATAAACCAGATTGGCGGGATTGAACAAGAGCTTTGTAGAGCTGCAACAGAGCAGAGTGATCTGCGCCCCAGTTGGTGTTGCTCAGGCAGCGGAGGGCATTGAGGTGCTGCCAGCACTTCCGCTTAAGCTGACGAAGGTGAGGTAGCCAAGTCAATCGGGCGTTGAAAACCAGTCCTACGAATCGATATGTCTCTACTACAGTGAGTGGATTGTCATGAAGGAAAAGTTCTGGTTCCAGATGAAAAGTACGCTGCCAACAGAACTACATGACACAAGGCTTAGCAGCCGAAAACTGGTAGAATTGGGCAAGAGCCTATGACTGTGCCTTGTGGATGGTTCCCTGTGGGCACCACTCAGCAACACCAGTATTGGTGGTACATACGAAAAGCAAAAGTCATCTGCATACAGAGCGGGTGAGACGGACGGCCCTATAGTTGCTGCTAGACCATTAATGGCCACTAAAAATAGTGATACACTCAACACAGAGCCCTACAGGACCCCATTCTCCTGGATATGAGGGGGGGGGGGGGGGGGGGGGGAACTATGGAATGCCCCATGAAACATGGACCCTGCCATTGGTGGGGACGCTTGCGTGCGTCAGCGATACAGATGGCCGTACCGTAGGTGCAACCACAACAGAGGGGTATCTGTCGAGGGGCCAGACAAACGTGTGGCTCCAGAAGAGGGGCAGCAGCCTTTTCAGTAGTTGCAGGGGCAACAGTCTGGATGATTGACTGATCTGGCTTTGTAACACTAACCAAAACAGCCTTGCTGTGCTGGTACTGCGAAAGGCTGAAAGCAAGGGGAAACTACAGCCGTAATTTTTGTCGAGGGCATGCACCTTTACTGTATGGTTAAATAATGATGGCGTGCTCTTGGGCAAAATATTCCAGAGGTAAAATAGTCCTCCATTCGGATCTCCGGGCGGGGACTACTCAAGAGGATGTCGTTATCAGGAGAAAGAAAACTGGCTTTCTACGAATCGGAGCGTGGAATGTCAGATCCCTTAATCGGGCAGGTAGGTTATAAAATTTAAAAAGGGAAATGGATAGGTTAAAGTTGGATACAGTGGGAATTAGTGAAGTGCGGTGGCAGGAGGAACAAGACTTCTAGTCAGGTGACCACAGGGTTATAAACACAAAATCAAATAGGGGTAATGCAGGAGTAGGTCTAATAATGAATAGGAAAATAGGAGTGCGGGTAAGCTACCACAAACAATATAGGGAATGCATTATTGTGGCCAAGATAGATACAAAGCCCACACCTACTACAGTAGTACAAGTTTATATGCCAACTAACTGCAGATCATTAAGAAATTAATGAAATGTATGATGAGATAAAATAAATTATTCATGTAGTGAAGGGAGACGAAAATTTAATAGTCATGGGTGACTGGAATTCAAGAGTAGGAAAAGGTACAGAAGGAAACATAGTAGGTGAATATGGATTGGGGGTAAGAAATGAAAGAGGAAGCCGTATGGTAGAATTTTGCACAGAGCACAACTTAATCATAAATAACACTTGGTTCAAGAATCATAAAAGAAGGTTGAACACATGGAAGAATCCTGGAAATACTACAAGATGTCAGATAGATTATGTAATGTTAAGACAGAGATTTAAGAACCAGGTATTACATTTTAAGACCTTTCCAGGGGCAGATGTGAACCCTGAACACAGTCTGTTGGTTATGAACTGTGTATTAGAACTGAAGAAATTGAAAAACGTGGGAATTTAAGGAGATGGGGCCTGGGTAAATTGACTAAACCAGAGGTTGTACAGAGATTCAGGGAGAGCATAAGGGAACAATTGAAAAGAATGGGGGAAAGAAATGCAGTAGAAGTAGTATGGGTAGCTTTGAGGGATGAAGTAGTGAAGGCAGCAGAAAATCAAATAGGTAAAAAGATAAGGGCTAGTAAAAATCCTTGGGTAATAGAAGAAACATTGAATTTAATTGATGAAAGGAGAAAATATAAAAATGCAGTAAATGAAACAGGCAAAAAGGAATACAAACATCTCAAAAATGAGATCAAAAGGAAGTGCAAAATGGCTAAGCAGGGATGGCTAGAGGACAAATGTAAGGATGTAGAGGCTTATCTCACTAGGGGTAAGATAGATACTGCCTACAGGAAAATTAAAGAGACCTTTAGAGATAAGAGAACCACATGTATGAATATCAAGAGCTCAGATAGAAACCCAGTTCTAAGCAAAGAAGGGAAAGCAGAAAAGTGGAAGGATTATATAGAGTGTCTATACAAGGGCAATGTACTTGAGGACAATATTGTGGAAATGGAAGAGGATGTAGAAGAAGATGAAATGGGAGATACAATACTGCGTGAAGAGTTTGACAGAGCACTGAAAGACCTGAGTCGAAACAAGGACCCCGGAGTAGACAACATTCCATTGGAACTGCTGACGGCCTTGGGAGAGCCAGTCCTGACAAAACACTACCATCTGGTGAGCAAGATGTATAAGACAGGCGAAATACCCTCAGACTTCAAGAAGGATATAATAATTCCAATCCCAAAGAAAGCAGGTGTTCACAGATGTGAAAATTACTGAACTATCAGTTTAATAAATCACAGCTGCAAAATACCAACACCAATTCTTTACAGAAGAATGGAAAAACTGGTGGAAGCCGACCTTGGGGAAGATCAGTTTGGATTCCGTAGAAATATTGAAACACGTGAGGCAATACTGACCTTATGACTTATCTTAGAAGAAAGATTAAAGAAAGGCAAAACTACATTTCTAGCATATGTAGACTTAGTGAAAGTTTTGACGTTGTTGACTGGAATACTCTTTTTCAAATTCTAAAGGTGGCAGGTGTAAAATACAGGGAGCGAAAGGCTATTTACAATTTGTACAGAAACCAGATGGCAGTTGTAAGAGCCGAGGAGCATGAAAGGGAAGCAGTGGTTGGGAAGGGAGTGAGACAGGGTTGTAGCCTCTCTCCGATGTTATTCAATTTATTTAGCAAGCAATAAAGGAAACAAAAGAAAAATTTGGAGTAGGTATTAAAATCCATGGAGAAGAAATAAAAACTTTTAAGGTTCGCTAATTACATTGTAATTCTGTCACAAACAGCAAAGGACTTTAAAGAGCAGCTGAACGGAATTGACAGTCTCTTGAAAGGAGGATATAGGATGAACACCAACAAAAACAAAACGAGGATATATGGGGAGCAAAATAACTGATGATGGTCAAAGTAGAGAGGATATAAAATGTAGACTGGCAATGGCAAGGAAAGCATTTCTGAAGAAGAGAAATTTGTTAACATCAAGTATAGATTTAAGTGTCAGGAAGTCGTTTCTGAAAGTATTTGTATGGAGTGTAGCCATGTATGGAAATGAAACATGGACGATAACTAGTTTGGACAAGAAGAGAATAGAAGCTTTCGAAATGTGGTGCTACAGAAGAATGCTGAAGTTTGGATGGGTGGATCACTTAACTAATGAGGAGATATTAAATAGAATTGGGGAGGAGTTTGTGGCACAACTTGACAAGCAGAAGGGGCCGGTTGGTAGGACATGTTCTGAGGCATCAAGTGATCACAAATTTAGCATTGGATGGCAGCGTGGAGGGTAAAAATCGTAGAGGGAGACAAAGAGATGAATACACTAAGCAGATTCAGAAGGATGCAGGTTGCAGTAAGTACTGGGAGATGATGAAGGTTGCACAGGATAGAGTAGCATGGAGAGCCTCATCAAACCAGCCTCAGGATTGAAGACCACAACAACAACAACAACAACAACAATAACAACAATGGGAGGCACCAACTTGGACATGTAAAGTATGGAGCGACATGTAATTCTAGATAAAAATCAGTAGCGGGCATCAAAGACCCCACCCATATAATGTGGCAAGGATATGTTGTCAGGTGGTGTTATACGCTTTGCATAGATCAAAAAAGACGGCAACAAGGTGTTGGCATCTGCAAAAGGCTGTTCGGATGGCAGACTTGCGGGATACCAGATTATCAGTGGTAGAGCACCCCTGGTGGAAGCTGCCTGGACATGGAACTAGTAGGCCATGTGACTCTAGGACCCAATCCAACTGCCGACGCACCATATATTCCAGCAGCTTACAAACGATGTTGGTGAGGCTGATGGGCTGAAAGCTATCCACATCAAGCAGGTTTTTACCGAATTTGCTCTCCCGCCACAGAAATGGAAAGACACCATTACACAAGATCCAGTTGAAGATGACGAGAAGATGGCACTTTTAGTCAGATGAGAGAGATTTAATCATCTGACTGTGGATCTGATCCGGCCCAGGAGCTGTGTCGGGGCAATGTGCAAGTGTGCTGAGGATTTCCCACTCCGTAAATGGGGCATTATAGGGTTCACTGGGGCGTGTAGTGAACGAGAGGACTTTCCTTTCCATCCACCGTTTGAGGGTGTGAAAGGCTAAGGGGTAGTTCTCTGATGCAGAGGCTCGAGCATAGTGCTCAGTAAAGTGCTCGGCAATCGCGTTTGCGTCGGTAAATAGCACGACATTGGTGTTAACGCCAGGGACACCTGTTGGGGTCTGGTACCAAAAAAAGACACCTGATCTTTGTCCATACTTGGGAAGGTGACGTATGGCACCCAATGGTTGACACTTATCTCTCCCAACAATCCCGTTTCCGTCGTTTTATAAGCTGGCGTACACGGGCACGGAGCCGTTTAAAGGCTATCAGATGCTCTAGGGAAGGGTGCCACTTATGTTGCTGTATAGCTTGCCGAAGCTCTGTAATTGCCTCACAACCAGCAACCACTACGGAATTGTCTTTTGCCAGGGACACCCTGAAGACCAAGGGATCACCTTTTCTGCCACGGAAACAATTGCGGTAGTCACCTGCTCAACTATCACATCGATGTTACCATGTGAGGGAGAGTCAACGGTGACATCAGAGGTGAAAGTTTCCCAATCTGCCTTGTTTAAAGTCCATCTGGCCAGACATCCGTGGGACTGAAGTCGGGGCAGTGACAGGAAGATGGGCAGGTGGTCACTGCCACACAGGTTGTCATGTGTTCTCCAGTGGATAGATGGGAAAGTCCTGGGCTGCAAATTGATAAATCAATGGCCAAGTAACTGCCCCGAGCCACACTGAAATATGTGGCAGCCCCAGTATTTATGAGGAAGAGGTCGAACTGAAACAGTAAAGTTTCAACATTTCTGCCTCGCCCAATAAGCATGGTGTCACCTCACAAGGGTTTAAAGGCAATAAATCTGCCGAAAGTAGGAAAGGTTTAGGGGCAATCAGGAGTACTGCACCATCTGGAGCAAGATACACATTGTGGACAGTTATTTTCTGCATCGTCCATATTCTGACAGCCACAGCTTCAAGAGGTAATTGAAGGGGCACAGTTGCACTACAGACTGAGTTTAAGACAAACATAAACTCCACCTGACACTCGATTATAGTCGCTACGGTTCCTGTAATATCCCTTATAGACAAAGAGGGCTGGGATTCGCACTGCCAGGAACCAGGTCTCCTGGATGGCAATGCAGAAAGCAAGTGTAAAGCTTAACAGTCGCCGTAGCTCAGCCAAGCAGAGGAAAAATCTACTGCAATTCCACTGGAGGATGACATCATCGTGAGATTGGGAGGGCATGGAACATTCAATGAGGCAGTTTACACCTCAGGGTCACCTGCTGCCACCGACTTCTTGCCTGAGCAGTCTGTATACATTGTGTCTGAGGGTCCGGTGAGATCCAGGTCCTCAGCAGATGCCAGAATCTCCACCCCATCCTCAGACACAGAGCTTGAAGGTGGCGGTGGTGTGGGTGCCACCACAAGTTACTTGTTCTTGGGTATCTTCTTTTCAGATTTCTTGCACTGTTCCTTGGGTTTCGCTGGCTGGGAGGACTTCACTGAATCAGTCTCCAGGACTGAGGATGAGCATGAAGCCCTACGACCAGCTGCTTTTGGGCAGGTGTCATCTTTCCCACTAGCATAAACTTGGGAAGGAAGTGACACAAGGAACCCCTTCCTAGCAAGAGGAGCCGAAGAAGCCTTACACGTCTCTGGCTCAGAAGTAGGGACTGAAATCCCTGATGGGTAGGGTGGGGGGGTGGGGGTGTTGCTCCTGAAGTAGTTGGTGAGGGAGCAAGACAGGGGGAAGTGCCCCCCACCATCAAGGCGGCAGGTGTAGTCTCCTGGTTCTGAGAGGCGACAGGAATTCGAGGAACTGATGGTGCGACAACTGTTCTCTTAGCGGCGGCGTATGAGGAGGTCATAGCCACAGGATGTAGGTGCTCAAATTCCCTCTTAGCCTTAGTGTAGGTCAATCGGTCCATGGTCTTATTTTCCATGATTTTCCTCTCTTTCTGTAAAATCCTGCAGTCTTGTGAGCAAGGTGGATGATGCTCTCTGCGGTCGACACAGATGAAAGGCAGGAAACATTGAGTATTGGGATGAGATGGGTGTCTGCAATCTCTAATATGACGCTGGAAGTACAGTGGGAAGACACATGACCGAACTTCCAGCACTTCAAACACCACATCGGGGGAGGGATATATGGCTTTACGTCACAGCAGTAGACCATCACCTTGACCTTCTCGGGCAATGTGTCACCCTAGAAGGCCAAGATGAAGGCACCAGTGCCAACCTGGTTATCGCTCTGACTCCGATGGACGTGCCGGGTGAAATGAACATGTCACCGCTCTAAATTGGCGCGCAGCTCGTCATCAGACTGCAAAAGAAGGTCCCTGTGGAATATAATACCCTGAACCATATTAAAGCTCTTATGAGGTGTGATAGTAACAGAAATATCCCCCAACTTGCCACAAGTTAGTAATGCCCATGACTGGGTAGAGGATGCTGTTTTTTATCAAAACTGACCCAGAGCACATTTTGGACAAGCCCTCCACCTCCCCAAATTTGTCCTCCAAATGCTCCACAAAAGACTGAGGCTTCCTGGACATTAATGATTCCCCATGAACTGTTACATATGAGGTACTGGGGTGAATAAGCTTCACTGCCATCCTTAGCCTGGAATTCCTCCATGGTGTGGCCAGGGAGGGGAACGACTTGGGATCATATTTCTTAGCATTAAAGTTAGACTTTGCCTGCTTAGAGACTGCTGGCGGCAGACCACCAGCAAGAGATGATGTACTACATTTCATGGTGTGTCATCCGCCCTGATGCCACCCACTCCGACCAGGTGCTCTCTCCATGGGCGCCACCCAGCCGCAGCAAAACCACCAGGCAGGATGGCCATTGCCGGGAGTCCCAATGCCCCAGGTTGACGGGCATCTACTCCTTGGTCTACATGGGGAGTTAACGGCACAGACATCAGCAGAGCGATCCCTGTGTTGTCAGAGGGCTACAACCAACAGGGTACATTGCGGCCCCACCACAATGGACTGGCTACCATGCTGGATATGAGGTGCAAAGAAGTCCACAGTCATCATCGACACAGAAAGTGACATTGCATAGTGCATGGTGGGAAACACACCCAGGAAGGTGTCCTTGCCAAAGAGATGGAGAACGAGCGGGACTGCAATGCAACAGCCGAGAAAGTGGGTTAAAGATCTCAATGTTCAATGGACATGATGCACCCTGTAAAGCGCCCTTCCCAAATTGGATCGCTATTTGGGAAAAATTTTAAAAATGAAGGTCAAAACATACAGGGGACCATCACATGAAGGCTGAAACATGAGAATCATTTTAGTCGCCTCTTATGCCAGGCAGGAATACCTGAGGCCCTCAGGCCTATTCTTCCCGGACCCGCAGGGGGAAAGGGAGTTCTTGTCACTTGGTGGCCAGAATGTATGGGAGGGATTTTTTGGTGTGGAAGGGATGGCAGCTGTCAAAATACAGGTACTATTGTTGGCTAGTGGGGTTAATGTGGATAGTGGTGTGGATGGAGCCGTTGGAGAGGTGGCATGTTGGGTTAATGAGAATAAGGTGACGAGAATAAGGTGATGCGGAGGGAACAAAATATGTTGAGGCTGCAAATCATCAATTAACCTGAAACAGATAGGAAGGGTATATAGGTTCCCTAGCCCATAGAAATAGTGCATAGAAGGGTTTCGTGCAGGTGCCCATTTCTGTGCTATGGAATTTTTTTATCTTTGTGCAGGATATAGTTGGTAAGGTGTACTAGGAATGTGGGGTGTGGAGTCTGAAAGACATAGGGAGAGTTAATGTTCGATAGCAGCAAGGCCATGAATGTGAGGTATGTTGTCGTACAGTAAAATGGCATCAACAGTGACAACTAGAGGCTCAGGAGGCAAAGGGGTGAGAATGGTGGAGCCACAATCGGGTGTCCAGGACTATCAGGTTCACGGATTTTGCGGAGAAGCCAGGTGTATGGTGTGCCGTTGGGGCGAGGAGAGAGATGGACTTAGGGGAGAGATTCTGCAACAAGCCCCAAGGATGCCAGTGAAGACTGGAAGTTATGTTGAACTTTTGGGCTGGGATCACTATGACAGAGTTTGTAGATGGAGGAGTCAGGCAGGTGGTGGAAGCGATCTGTCAGGCAGCCACTGCAATCCATCACAGCAGTGGCGGAGCCCTTGCCTACAGGGAGGATGACTAGATGATTAACGATGAGTGCTGTGCTGGCCAGCCTGGATGTGGTTTTTAGGCAGTTTTACACCTCACACTAGGTGAATACCGGGCTGGTCCCCATGTCCTGCCTCATTTACAAGACTTGCAGACATTTGAATATGTTCACACTATTTCATGGCTTACACTAGACGCAGACAGCTGGAGTACACTAATTCCATCCTGGCAGGTATGGGGTGGTGACAGGAAGAACATCCGGTCACCCTCTGATACCAAAATTGCCAAATCCATAGTGCCACGGCTCACCCCACGTTCAAGTGGAACAAAGGCCCGAGACTTCTTTTAGTCATGTATTGCCATAAATTTTGTTTCTCCCTAATTCTCTGCAGTACCTCTATATTAGTTATCCCACATCACTAAATAATCCTAAACATTCTTCTGTAGCACCATATTTCAAGAGATTCTATTCTCTTGCTGTCTGAAATTTTTATCCTCCACATTTCACTCCAATAAATGGCTACACTACAGACAAATATGCTCAGAAAAAAGACTCCCTTACACTTCAATTTATTCTAGATGTTAACAAATCTCTCTTCTTAAGGAAGACCTTTCAAATTAGTTCCAGTTTTCTTCTATCCTCCCTACTTCGGCTACCATGAATTATTTTGCTACCCATATAGCAAATCCATTCAACTACTTCTCATGTGTATTTTTCTAAACTAATTATTTGAGGATCACTCAATTAGATTAGACTACCCTTGTTTTACTTTTATGGCTGGTGATCTTATAACATCTTTTCAAGACACTACCCACTCCTTTCAATTCATGTTCAAAGTTCTTGGCTGACTGACAGAATTACAATGATGTCAGCAAACATCAAAGTTTGGATTTCTTCTCTGTAAACTTCAGTCCCCTTTCCAAATTACTCCTTTGTTTCTCTTACTGCTTGCTCCATGTACACATTGACTACCAGTGAGGGTAAGCTAGAACCTTGTCTTACTCACTTTTCAGCTACTGCTTCCTTTTTATGTCTTAATTCCAATAGCTGTAGTTAACCTTTTGCTCCCAGTATTTTACCCCTATATACCACCATAATTTTAAAGATAGTATTCCATTCATCATTGTCAAAATCTCTCTCTCAATCTCTAAATGTTATTTTAGTATCCCTAGCAGTGGACATCACAATGGAGGCATATGAGCTGGCATGGTTAGCCTGGCAGGTGCACACAACATATAGCACGGGAAGACCAGCCAGTGGAAGTGTTTACCTGCAGGTGACAGCAGGCCGGGCAGGCCAGTGTTTACTATGAGTTCGACCACCGCAGACCATACCTAGCATATTGTGGTACGTGTTGTGCTGAGTGCTTGGCCTTAACCGTCCTCACCAGCCGCATTCTGAGTTCTACATGTGTTCACCTCTACATGCGTTCGGAGTCACACAGTGAGTTTATTACTTTAGGAGGTTCTATTCCCTGTTCAACATCGAGCCCCTGTCAGCTTGTGAAGTATCTGTGCAGACTGTAGAGAAGCGGCATTGTCATGCCTGTGCAAACACAAAGCGACAACGAAGGACATTCTCATGTGTCTGACACCCCTACATTTTCTTTTCCCTTTACCTAGTGTTCACTTGGCCCATCATGTACCCAGGATTTCTGCAATGCTGGCAGGAACAGTTACACCTTCAGAAGAAGCAGCAACAGCTGTAGCTGTAACTGCAGTAGCAGCAGCCACTGATAACCCAAAATGCGGACTTGTTTTACACCTTTGCCAGTGGGGATATGGTGGGGGAGGGGAGGGGAGGGGAGGGGAGGGGAGGGGAGGCACCCACTGTTCCATTTTCTGCACTGCCCTTGCAACCCGCAACACAGTTTGCCAGTTTCAGTGAGTTGAAAGAAAGGCGAGAGAATTACCTGCACTTGTTCTTGCTACAATGCCAGGTAATGTGTATAGTTGATCATGTTGACAAGGGTGCCTTACATTGTCTAGCAGTGCAGGTTTACACGAAGTTGTCCAAAATTTGAAGCCCTCCATTGAACCCGAGACACTTCCCTTTGATAAGTTTGTCAGGTGCTTATGCAGTATTTTGGCCATCAAACATGTGGTGGGAGCACTACTAGAGTTTAACCAACATCACAAGCACCCTTGGTAGCCGTCTGTGGCCTGGATCACCGATTTTCAGGGCCTCTCATGCAAGTGTCATTTTGAGTGTCCAAAATGTGCTACCTCTTATTCAGGATGTGATTGTTGGGTTAGTTCCCGACCCAGCTGAGACTATGATGTTGGCCATGTCCAACCCTTCTTTAACAAACACTCAAATTGTGGAATCACATGAGCTTACAATAGCAGCACATCCTTTCTTACAATTGGCAGGGGGTGCAATTGGATGTGCACAGTAACCAACACCCAGTGCCACACACAATAACCCAAGTGGCCTCGCTTCCCAACAAGTTGCCAAGCATTGCTGACCATACTTGTTTGCTGACCATCCTCACTAATGCTGAGCTCGGTGGGTTTGCACTATCGGCAGTGTCACAATTTCCACCAGCTGCGTTTTTCGGGTCCTTGATGCCATTCTTCTTCTGCTCATTGGCTGAGGCAAGTCTTGCCCCAGTTGTCATTTGTTACTTGTTTGCCACACTGGAGGCCATGTTTGGGGTATGCAGGCAGCTAGGTCATTTATCAACTGTCTGCGACAGTCAATGTGCCATGAATCAGTCTTTGGATGCTCTGCTGTTTTCACTCAACTCTGGGACTGCCTCTAATGGTCTGTATGTGTTGACCCGGCAGATTTTGATGAGGTTGACACTGGATGAGGAGTCAGTCAAATTTTATGTAGACAAAGGCGCGACAGCTAGCCTAATTAACTTATACTGTGGACCGTCGATGGTCAAACCTGGGACCCCAGAGGGTCGAGCTGAAGCCGGGACCCACCACACCGTATTTCATCAGGAGGCTGAGGAAGTTCAATAGCGTCAAGAGGCAGTGCAGAGTGATACAGCAGTATTCAGAAGTATTCCCTTATTCAGCTAGTTTACAGAAGTGTAATGTCGACGAGCCGCCCACGTGCTGTTCCGCAAGGCCGGCTGTCTCAGCACTCCTGGACTACCGACACTGCTACTGCTGTCATCAAGGCCGTCTCGCTGTCCACTGAGGTGGCAGGTCTGGCATCACTTAGCTGCCCGCGAATTCGGAGACTGCAACAGACCCTGGTCCTCACTGCCGCCCTCCACCCCGTTTGACCTGCTTTGTCCAACCATGGGACGAAGGTGGTTGTACTGGTCACCCGTGGCTCTCGGCCATTGCTGCTCCCAAGACAGGACCGGACTCAAACCCACGCCCTCCTGGTCATCGTTCCTAAACTTGCCGCTAGTGGTGCTTGCCGGATGGCAACACCTGCCGCTGTCCCTAACACTGTTTCAGCGCTTCCACACCTCTCATAGCGTACGCCTTGCCCGGACCCCGGTACGCCAGGTGGGAAGTGAACGTGGCCCATCCTGGACCCGCTGCAGACTGCTGTCAATGCCTCACTGCCCTCCTTCAGGCAAGTACCCGGCTGCCGTTCCGTCCCACTCCCATGTTGTGTCCCCGGAGGCAGAATACAGCCTGAACAAGTACACAGAAACAAAGTATAGGTTTACACAGAATATTTACAAATAAACTATTCCACATCAGGCAACCCTGGCTTCTAATGTTACAACATTATATCGCATCAACAACATGTGTACATTATATCCGAATTTTATTGTCCCTGCCCATTCCCTTCACTATCTGCAGTGATGTGAAGGCTGAGTTGCAGCATTGGCAGGCTCAGGAAGTTATTTTTCCTATTTCATCACATCAATGGGCCAACCCTTTGGTGGCAATCAGAAGCCCAACAACTTTAAACAGATGGTCAACATGCAATCTGTCCCAGATTCATACTCCATTCCGTGGCAAACAGAGTTGTTGGTTAAGTTATCAGGAGGGTGGGAGGATCGGGGGTAGCCAGTATTTTCCTAGACAGTATTTTTCCCCACATCAACTTGTGCACCATTTACCTGCAGTTGCCACTGGTCACCAATTCTCTGACTTTCCTGGTCCTCAACACCACCTTTGGACTTTACCAGTTTGATCACTTTCTGTTGGAATCTCATATATGCTAGAAGTCTACCAACAGTATTTGGAGCAGTTGATTCAGGACATTTCCTGCTGCATCCATTATCTTGACGGCATCTGCATCATAGGCCCTACTCAGGAAGAGCATTTATGAAACGTTCAGCCAGTTTTTCAATGCCTCCTGGGAAAGCTGGGAAAGTACAGTTTTTTCTCCGCTAAGGTGTGTTTTCTTTGGGTAGTGTGCTTAGTGAAGATGGTCTTGTTCCCACGGACAACTACATCAAGGCCAATCAAGAGACTTAAGGAGTTACAGTCTCTATTAGGAAAGATTTCATATTATGCTCATTTCATTCCTCAGGCCATTCATATCTGTCTGTCTGTCTGTCTCTTAACTGGCTTCAGCAGAAGTATGTTAACTTTGTCTGGTCTGCGGATTGCCAATGGGTTTTCCACACACTCAACAGCATTTGTGTTCTGCTTCCTGACTAGCTTCCTTTATGCCAGGTATGTCTTTCACCTTGGTCTGTTACAAATCCCAGCACAGAATTTGTGTCATCCTGTCCCATTGGAACCCGGACGGCACTGAACAGCTAACTGCTTACACATCGAAGATGCTTTCTGTTACACAGCGTAATTATTCGCAGGTGGAAAAGGAGGTTCTTTCTGTTATTTTCGGGGTTAAAAAGTTCCATGTTTTCCTGTCTGGGGTGAGGTTCCTCCTCATCACTGTCCACAAGCCACTGGTTTCCTTATCTGGCCCTTGTCCCAAGGTGCTGAATAGGACGTATATGGCAAAAATTTTGAGTAAGACAGCTGCAGAGACATGTATTTAACACATGTTTTCACATAAAGGAAAAA
This sequence comes from Schistocerca gregaria, assembly GCF_023897955.1. Classification (NCBI taxonomy): domain Eukaryota; kingdom Metazoa; phylum Arthropoda; class Insecta; order Orthoptera; family Acrididae; genus Schistocerca; species Schistocerca gregaria. The sequence continues at coordinate 543,443,119 of NC_064931.1, forward strand.
AACGAACTCTTGTTGGAGTTGGTAGTATACATGAAATAACACATTCACACATAGCACAATATTCCATCACACCATCTGGAAAATTGTTGGCTAAAGTTTTCCAGTACTCATAAGAAACTAACAGGTATAGTAGAGAGCAATCGCGAACACTCGTAAAAAAAATGTTTATGTCACTTGCTCCAGAAAACCAACAATTTCAATTCACAAAACATATCTTTGAGAATATTTTAAAACCATACATTGCCATTACAAGTTTTGTCTGATACAGCATTCCTATGATGGACAAACTAATACTGACATTTATGACAGCAGGTTTATATATGTCGAGGGTTAACTGGCTTGCATGGTAGAAGTAATGCTGCCAAACTGCACACCTGTGTACCAGCCATCTAATGTCTATTTGGCAGTTACAAACTTTTCTTCAATGTTTAAAAATTGTAATCTGCTTCTGGAAACCATCAGCAATTGCACAACTGCATAGAGGCAATAATGATTCACAATGTAATTCGAGATCAGCTTTGAGCAACAATTTTTCAGGTATTGTTAATATGTAGATGCTATGCACCAAAATTAACTGCTGAAAAAGAAATATTTTTAAATGAAAAGCTAGTCTTTTTCACTGACTCTTCAGGAATGATGTAGTTATATGATGCCTGCAGTCATTAAATGTTCTTGGTGTCAGTGCTAAATTTGCTTCAAATGTTCATACGATAATTACCATCCACCTAGTTCTTCGAAGGAAACTGAGGAGATGTAACAGAGTGAGGAAAGAGCCACTGTAAGATGACCGTGATTAAATTTTTAATTCATAATCCAAATTATCTGAAAAAATTATTTGTCTACTGGTTAATTTTTCCTTATTGATTTACTGTAACTGTGTTACTTCTACCAATTTCATAACAGGGAGAAGTGGGCCTGTAGTATGCATTTGGGAACCAAACAAGTTCTCTGTTCCGCATCAAGATGTCTGTCACTATGCCCACAGCATTTACCTTACGCACACGTAAGTGGCAGTCAGAAGTTTCTTTCCTCGATTTCAGGAATAAATGCATTTACAGCCCACGTATATGATGAAAAATTAGTGGTAGCTTTCTCAAAAACGTACGTGTGTGTGTGTGTGTGTGTGTGTGTGTGTGTGTGTGTGTGTGTGTGTGTGTGTGTGTGTCTGGGAGATTGAGGGGGGGGGGGGTGTGCAGATAAGTTTTACACACGCGACCTGCCACATTTGTTGCCTGTGTCTCAAGTAGCATTGCATCATGCCATTTCTCCATTTTTCAGAAAGACAAACTGATCTTCCTCTATAGAAGCTTCTATTATTCTTCCGTAAGTAATTCATGTCAGTATTTTGCAGCTGTAACTTATTAAACAGACAGCTCTGTAATATTAACAAGTGTTAATCTCTGCTGCTTTTCGAATAATAATTATGACATTCTTCAGCAGTCTGTGGGTATTTTACTTGATTCATATCTTTCATATCAGGTGGAATAGATTTGTTGTGGTTTGATCTCACCAGGATCTCAATAATTCTGAAAGAATGTCGTCTACCCCAGGTGCACTTTTTTGACTTAGATCTTTCAGTGTTTTGTCACAACCTTCTCACTGTATCATGTCTCCTATCTTAATCTACACTCATGCTCATAAATTATGGATAATTTCAGAAAGTGGTGCCACACAATGTGGCACTACACAAAACTGGCATTAATAGCATAGGCACACGTACACAGGCCGCACAACGGGTTGGCGTACTCTGGATCAGGTGGTCGAGCAGCTGCTGGGGTATGGCTCCCATTCTTGCACCAGTGGCTGTTGGAGCTCCTGAAGTGTACTAGGAGCTTTAAGACATGCAGCGACACATCGACCGAGAGCATCCCAAATGTGCTTGATGGGGTTTAGATCCGGAGAACAGGCAGGCCACTCCATTCTCCTGACATCTTCTGTTTCAAGGTACTAGTCCACGATGACAGCTCGGTGGGGCCATGCATTATCATCCATCAGGAGGAAGGTGGGACCCACTGCACCCCTGTAAAGGCGGACATACTGGTGCAAAAAGACGTCCCGATACACCTGTCCTGTTAACAGTTCCTCTGTCAGAGACATTCAGGAGTGTACGTGCACCAATCATAATCCCACCCCACACCATCAAACCACAACATCCATACAGGTCCCTTTCAAGTAAATTAAGGGGCTGGTATCTGGTTCCTGGTTCACTCCAGATGAAAACCCGGAGAGTATCTCTGTTCAGACTACACCTGGACTCGTCCATGAACATAACCTGGGACCACTGTTCCAATGACCGTATACCGTGTTCTTGACACCAGGCCTTATGGGCTCTCCTGTGACCAGGGGTCAGTGGAATGCTGGAATGCTGGAATGCACCTTGCAGGTCTCCGGGCAAATAAACCATGTCTGTTCAGTCGTCTGTAGACTGTGTGTCTGGAGACAACTGTTCCAGTGGCTGCAGTAAAGTCCCGAGCAAGGCTACTTGCAGTAGTCCGTGACCGTCTGCAGGCACTGATGGTGAGATATCAGTCTCCTTGTGGTGTTGTACACTGTGGACGTCCCATACTGTGGCACCTGGACACATTTCCTGTCTGCTGGAATCGTTGCCATAATCTTGAGATCACACTTTCTGGTACACGGATGGCCCGTGCTATGACCTGCTGTGTTTGACCAGCCTCCAGTCGCCCTGGTATTCTACCCCTCATAACGTCATCAATGTGTGTTCTTTGAGCCATTTTCAACACACAGTCACCATTAGCATGTCTGAAAACATCTGCACACTTACTCGCTGCACTGTACTCTGAAATGCACCAACACACCTCTGCGTACGTGGACTGCTGCCAGTGTCAGCGTGCGACGACCGCTAGTCAAATGCGCCACATGGTCATAGCCCAAAGTGACTTAAACCCGCAAACTGCCCACCAGAGCGTTGTTTCAGCATGTATCAGCATTATCTTTAATTTATGAGCACGAGTGTACTTCCTCTTCTTTTTATTCAATATTGTGCTCCACGTTCGTTTCCCTAGTATAGCTCTTCTATACATTCCTTCCAACTTCCATCTTCCATCTTTCCCTCCTCTGATTAATACTGGCTTGACGTTTGAGTTCTTGACACTGTTCTCCCAAGGTTTTAATATTTTCCTAAATGCAAAATCTATTTTTCCCATAGTCATGCATGCATCTAAAGCTTTGCATTTACTCTCTATCCATTTTTGCTTTGCTATTTTGTGCTTTTTGTCAATATCATTTTTAGACTTCTGTATTCCCTTTCACCTATTTCATTTGCTGCATTTGTATATTTTCTAGTTTATTCAGTTAAATTCAATATTTCCTGCAGTATTCAGGAATTTTTACTAGTTGTCTTTCTGCCTACTTGATTCTCGTCAGTCTTCAGTATTTCATCTCTCAAAACTATCCTTTCTATTTCTATTGCACTTCTTTACTATTTCAGTGACTCAATTTCTACTGCTCCCTCTGGAATTCTCAACAAACTTTGGTTCTTTAGATTTATCCATGACTCATATTGACTTTCAATCTGCAGTTATTAACAAATAATGGGCCAAAACCCATACATGCCCCTGGAAATGTTTTGCAGTATAAAATCTGGTTTTGGAATCTGTCTTTCCATTACATACTCTATCTGAAACCTTCTGGTGTCCCCAGGTCTCTTCTAAGTGTGCAACTTTCTTTCAAAATACTTAAATCAAGTGTTAGCAATGATGAAATTGTGCTGTGCACCAAATTGTAACTGCTTCCCCTTTCAAGCTGCCCTAGTCCATGTTCTCATATTATTTTCCCTTCTCTTTATTTACCTACCATCAATTTCAGGTGCCCTTAAGAATTAAATTTTTGTCTCCCTTAACTATCTGAGTAATTTCTCTTGTCACATCATACATTCTCCAATCTCTTAATCATCTGTAGAGATAGTTGTCGTATAAACTTTTAAAATTATGATGGGTGTTCTTACCTTCTATGATGCAATAACCATGTTGTTCATAATAGTTTACCCACATTCCTATTTCCTTGTTCATTATCAGACCTATTCCAGCATTTAAACTATTTAATTTTGTGTTTGTAACCCAGTACTCACCCTACCAGAGGTCCTGTTCTTCCTGTCAATGCACTTCGTTAATTCTCACTACTTCTCGCTAAATCCAACTTCAACCTATCCAATTCCCTTTTTAAGTACCTACCCAATTATGGCTTCTAACATTCAACACTGTGACCTGTAGAATGCTAATTTTATTTTTCCTGATAACGCTATCCTCCTGATTAGTCACCGCCCAGAGATCCAAAGGGTGGGCTATTTCAACATTGGAATATTTTACTCAAGGGGATGGCACCACCATTAAATCATACAACAGAGCCGTATGCCCTCAGGAAAGGTTGCTTTTAGCTGTTTGCAGTACCATGATAGCAAGACCATGTTGGCTAATGTAACAAGGCCAGGTCAATCTACATTGCAGATTATTGGCCCTGCTAGTACTGGAAAGGCTGCTGTCACTCTTCAGGAACCACATGTTAGTCTGGCCTCTCCGCAAATAACTTACGTTGTGCTTGCACCTACAGTATTGTTAAGGCATGCAAAACACCTCACCTTGGCAAGCTCAATTGTTCCAGAGGAGGCGAGGGAGGGAGATACATCATAGATTTTGTTTTGACATTTCATTTTTCTATTCCTGCCTCATTTATTAGGAATAAGTGAACACTGACTATGACCAGAATTTCTTGGGGATCTGAGATAGGTCCTGTGATGTTGTTTTGCTAGTGTCATTCTTTAAGATTTCACGTAATGTCTGCAGTTATGAACTTCCAGAAAAAAGCGATGTCCTCCAGTCCATTTTGTAACTCTAGTGCACAAGCACAACCAAGAATGGACGTATTTACGCACTTAGAGGGAGAACTAAATTCATATGTGTAGCTGTTTTGAGAAGTGCATGAAAATTAGCACATTATATATTTGATGTTTTAAGTATTCACAGAAAATAAAGGCTGCAAGATACCAAGTTTGCTAGAAAGCAATTGCACTTTCCACCAGGTTTTAAACAGCCACACGGGGCAAAAAGAAAGCAGGTGATATTGCTTTTTATAAAAGAGTCATCCAGAAAGTAACACCAGTCTAATGAATGCACATTTGAAGATTTATTTTGTACGTATAATACCCTGCTCCACATACCCTGAAAACTGAGTGCATTAACAGAAACTTCCAGTGTCTAAGTCTGATGATACGTATGTGATGTCCAGGCATGTACTTCGGTACGCACACAGTTGTATCAAGAGCAACTAACATCAATGCTTTAACACATTTGTATGCAATTATGAGAATTGTTAATCTGGATATTAAATTGTCTGTGCAGAGAGAAACTGGAAGTGCTGTTGCTCCCTACAAATCTTTCTCATGTGCGTGATTTTGCAAGGATAGTAGGGAATATTTATGTCACAGCAAACAAGAGTGGGGAAGATGGGCCTAAGAACTACAAATATGATATGAGCAGTGCTTCTTGCCAACAGCTAGTCAAAATAGATTGCTTTTGTTAGATTCCTGGTCTGCTTACAAAAATCTTACTCCTTTAGAGCAAACTATTCCCCCTGAGAAGTGCATGACATTGCAATTCATACCACCTGGAACCAATGGACAAATTCAGCCTCTGGACGTTTATTTTTCCCATACCTATAAAAAATACTATCACACTACCTGCAGCTACACTCTTACGGATGGATACCTAACTGAACGTCCTGTACGGTACAAGTTCAGCCTTGATCTTGATGGTGTGAACCTTTTTGATCACTGTGACATGACATTTTTTATTTGTTTTTCATGGTTGTTAAACTTCAATAATGTACAGTGTACTACATACATCCCATAAAGGTTGATATCTGCACCTCCCAGACATTCATTTTCTCTCACCCTCCCGTTGCACATGGTGAGTCATTAGCAGTTAATATTTTTCCTGTCATAATTTTTAACAGAACACATTCAAATGAGCCTTACTAATTGTGACCTTGTACTCAAGGAGTTCCTTGTGAGTAAATGGTTCAAATGGCTCTGAGCACTATGGGACTTAACATCTATGGTCATCAGTCCCCTAGAACTTAGAACTACTTAGACCTAACTAACCTAAGGACATCACACAACACCCAGCCATCACGAGGCAGAGAAAATCCTTGACACCGCCGGGAATCGAACCCGGGCATGGGCAGCGAGAACGCTACCGCACGGCCACGAGATGCGGGCCCTTGTGAGTAGGACATAGTTACATTACCATCAAAAATCTCCTTCAAAGTGAGGTTAAAATAATTGACTGGCATCATTATGTGATAGAAGATCACACTCTCTCAGTAAAGTATGTTCATTAGGTCTTTGAATTGACAGCTTCACAGAGTCTGACTCATAGAACATAAGAAGGAAGACTAACAACTAACTGAATAAATCAACTTTATTCTGCTGGTAGACCGACAAATTTAGCAGACATTCTTCAAACAGTTTTTTCATATTAAACAGGGTTAATTCAGAAGATCTGCAGTGTTCAGTCACTTCATGAAGCTGTCTACGACAATCCTTCAGTTACAGTAATGTGCACTCTAGATACACTCGTCTATTTGAGAGGAAAGTTTAGACCAAATATTCTTTACAAAAAAATCAGCAATCTTCAGTAGAAGGTTAAGCACATTTTCCAAAGGAGAAATGCAAGATATAAAAGGCACTGCAAATAACCCATAAACATTTTTATTTTATGAAATAGACCCACCCACCTGCAGCAAGTTTATTCTGTCTGTGACAATCTTCTTCACTTCATCTTCTGAACATTTTTGTATTTTAATGTAGAGGTGAGTCATCTGCCTCAAGTCATTTATCTCGATAATTTTAAGCAAAGTTTCTCTTTTCTCATACATAATGTTCTCTTCAATATGCAGAACATACCTGGAAGAACAGTGTTATGATTTAATCTCTCTGTTCTAGTCATTTGGAGCTCCAAAAACAGTACATATTAACAGTAACACCTGAAGTACACATAAAACGACAACAACAACATGCACTTTCTAAAACTAGGTAAATTGAGTAATCCTTGAATTTTGAGCACTTTGTGAATCCTTAGCGGAACATGTGACGTACCTAGTATTACCATCCCATTATAGACTCTGCACACAGTAAACAATCATCAATCAACATGTAGTGAGACTCAGCATGATGAGGAACTGCCTAACTTAAGGAAAACCACTATTGAAATTTTACATCAGTGCAGGAAAAATTACTGTCTACGAACAACAGCAGTGGGCAATTAAACATCAATAGTTAAGACAAGAACTTGAGTCAGTAACTTTTATTTGCTAAAAGACAGCAAGCTGGAACAGATGATTAACCATTACATCAGTGGAGTACCCAGTAATACATCCTCCATGACCATATATGCATTTACACAGTTCACGAAAGTGTTACTTGAAGTTAATGAGGCGATTGACTGTGTTCTGCGCATATTCTAAGACTTGTCAAAGGCTTTACACTGTTGACCATAAAATAGTATTAAACAAACTAGAAGCACTTGGCGTACAAGGAATAACAAAAAAGTAGTTCCAGTTTTACCTGGGAAACAGGATGCAACACACACACACACACACACACACACACACACACACACACACACACACACACGTGTTCTTTAAAGTAGTGTATTGGGTCCAGTTCTGTTAACCTATTCAATGACTTTCCTGACAGTACAAGACGTGGAGAAAAGCTCTCTTTGCTGAACATAGCAATATGATAGTCACTGATTACACACCAGAGTTTCTGTTACAAAAACCAAATGAAACTCTCACAGATGATTTCGACTGAGCTGTATATAATAAATTAACATTTAACACATGGAAGAAAAACAGTATGCATTTCAACATAATGAGGGAACAACTCTGCAACAATGAGCATAGACAATAAATCTATATATTGTAACAAATACAAAATTTTTAGGTATGAATTTGATATGAAACTTCCTGGCAGATTAAAACTGTGTGCTCGACTGAGACTCGAACTCGGGACCTTTGCCTTTCGCGGGCAAGTGCTCTACCATCTGAGCTACCGAAGCACGACTCACGCCTGGTCCTCACACCTTTACTTCTGCCAGTATCTCGTCTCCTACCTTCCAAACTTTACAGGAGCTCTCCTGCGAATCTCATTATGAATTAGATTGTTCGTTAACATAGCTATACATAACAATGAAACAAGATTAGATTAGATTAGTACTTGTTCCATAGATCATGAATACAACACTTCGTAATAATGTGGAACGTGTCAGGTTAATAAACAGTCTCTATACAAGATATTACATCACACAAAATATCACATGACAAGTGCCCTTTTGGACTTACATTTCAATTTTTTTTTAATAAATTTCCCTAAGATATGAAAAAGTTACTAAAATAATGGGTGTCCATAAATTGTCTTTGCTACTTAAGACTTCAGTAACTTTAAAGCTATACTAGATATTAACAAATGGTTTTCAGCATTGATAAGATAACTCAATTTATTTATTTATTTATTTTTTACCTTCCATGTAACACAGTTTTGACACAAAATTGAACTTGAAAAACAGATAAAATGTGGACACCACAAGAGATAGATCAGTGTGGGGCTTGCTCATACAGAAAACATCCGTTGTCCAAATGCAATGTAACTTTTGAACACAGTATGGAAGGCAACCACTGTCTTGACCAACTATTCGGGCTTGGCATATGTTATTTATGAAAAAATGATAGTGTTCTCCATAAAAAGGGGGGGGGGGGGGAGCAGGGGCAAGCTGCCCATCTGTTTCAGACACCATTGTGGACAAGGAGTTGCAGGCATTTGCAAGGCGTCCAACAAAACCTGTGCATATGACCGCCAGAGTTGGAAACGAGATGCTCAACAGTGCACAATGTCTTGCCTAAGAGGTTATGGCACACACTGATGTGTATCAATGAGGAAACAAAACTTTACGAGTTATCATACGTTAAATATTTTTAATATCTAGTATAGTTTTGAAGATCTTAAATTCTGAATTTGTAAAGATAATTTATGGACACCCTGTACATCCATTTAAAAAGGCAGCTAAAATGTTCATCATAAATATTGCATACTACACAAACATTACTTCAAGTAATCAGTGTGGTAGTTAATAATGAAAGGGAAGAACAACAACACTGTCACATGACCACAATGTAATGCTTTTACATGAAAACAAAGTCCTAAGAGCTACAATGCATGACACTAATGTCTTTTCATTCTCTTGAGCTCAACATCTCACTCGTCATGGGGAACACTGCCTCAGTTTTTCAGGCAGACAGATGGAAGGACACAAGAACATGCACAGGGACACTGTTGCTTGTCTGCAGACCTGAAGGCAGTTTTCCGAACAGACACGAGGGAGTTCAAGAAGCATAGCAACATGTCTGTAGTCAACAAGTCTTCAGCAGCTGCCATTGGGTGCAGAGATGAAACACAAAACACTATTACATTCTAAATTACACAGACCAACGATGGAAAAACTTTCTGCTGGAAATACCTTATTCTTATGTTTTTTAGGGTGGGAAATACAAATATGATACTTAAAAACTGTATCACCCACCATTTCTTCACATTTTACAGTTAAATTTATTAAATTAATCGATTTTTTAAAGAATTTAAAAGCTTTTATATACTTAAAATAATTTAAAAAGAAGGTGTAACTAATGTAGATGGCATTGGTAGCACTGCTGAAAAACATTTGCTGGCAAACAAAGGTCAATTCTATTTTTGTTTTAATAGGTGGTGTTTTGTTTACTGTCAACATAAACTCACTTTCCCGTTTCCAGTACAAGGTCTAAACGTGGTTGTAAAATCTCTGCTGACAGTTTTTGTTATATTTGTGGTGAATTTGTGATTAAAAAACACCAAAGAAACATTACAGAGTTTGTGAAAAAGGTTTATCTGCCATACTTTGGCTCTAAACTTGGTGATCAAGATAAATCTCAGGTGCCGCATAAGGTATGTTATGTGTGTGTTGGAGATCTGAGAAAATGGTCCAAAAAGGAGAAAAAAAGCCTTTAGATTTGCTGTTCCTATGATATGGAGGGAGCTTAACCATCTGGTTAAGGATCTCGGCTTAACGAAAGAAAAAGCTGAATTGCTTGGCTCTGGATTAAAAGAAAAGAACTTACTGGCAGCTGGAACCAGCATATACGCGTATAAAAAGAGAGAACACCAATTTTTCAAGTTATTTCAACAAAAAGGTGATTTAGTGTAATGCTCAGACATTCCCGGTCTGATGAATAAGTTTGGTATTGAATACAAAAAGGAAGACTGGAGGCTGCTTATTGATTCATCCAAAACTAGTTTAAAGGCTGTTTTATTACACAATGGTTACATGAATACATCTATACCTGTTGGACATTCTGTACATATGA